>NW_017670810.1:311015-412117 GCF_001879085.1 Nicotiana attenuata
GGGATATCAAGACGATCCCCGGTTTACTTATTGAGGATACTAAGAGATCCTCGGGATACCGAGAGATCCCCAGTGTTGATGATAAGGATACCAAGAGATCCTCGGGATACCAAGAGATCCCCCGGCTACTATTCCTTGTGAGGGCAGTTTTCCGTGTATTGTTACCTTTGCTTTTTGTTGCCGTTCCTCCTTATTTACCTGGTTTAGATTCTCGCTGTAGACTTTATTTAAACTATTTCTCTTATCTCATTATTTATTATGTTATCTCAGTAGGGCCCTAACCTTCCTCGTCACTACCCAACCGAGGTTAGGCTTGGCACTTACTGAGTACCGCTGTGGTGTACTCATGCCCTTCCTGCGCATGTTTTTCATGTGCAGATCCAGGTACTTCCTCCCAGACGTATCATCCTCGTGGTGGAGTGTCCTAGCTGAGACTTGAGGTATATCTGCTACGTGCGCAGACCAGGAGTCTCTACTCTATTCCGGCTTTAGCAGATAGTTCCTTTTCTTTCCTATCATGTTGTTTAGAAATTCTGGTGTAGAGCAGTTTACTACATTCTATTAGCATGTGTTTCCCGTGAGTTTTCGGGTTTTGGGAATAAATTGAGTGAAAAATAAACTGAAAAAAAAATTGAGTGAAAAAGAAAAAAAAGAGCAAAAAAAAAAAGAGAGTGACAAAAAATAAAGAGTGACAAAAATAAAAAAAGAAAAGAGAGTGCCAAAAAATAAAAGAGCGACAGAAACGAAATGAAAAAAAATCATGAGTGATTAAAGAGAGGCAGAAATAAAAGAAAAGAGGTACATGCTGAAAGGGTTAGTTAAGGCCGGGATGAAACATTCAACCGTTCAAACACATGGTAGAAGCGTTTAATTGTTAGGTGCATTGCATCCCAACGTGTGATTTCCTATATGTTAAATGTCTCAAAACTAACAAGGTTGTGGTGTGAGCAAATTAGCCAGGTTCTGTTCATGTAGTTGGTTTTGTTGGTATGCAGTGATGAACGCGCAACCTTGCACGCGGCCACAACATTATACACAAAACTGAGCTCCACCTCCCAGAAATGCCCATCCTTACCAAGCTCCATATAATCCCCCATAAAATGTTCCCCAGTACAATCCTCGCCCAAGAGAGCCTTTCAAAAGGAATCAGTTCACCCCTATTGGTGAATCATACTCGGGCTTGTTCCAAAAGCTAGTCAGGCGAGGTCTGCTGCAGCCAGTGGCCCCAAACCGGCCAAACTCCGAGTCCCCCTCGCACCGAGCTGATGCTAGATGTGAATACCACTCTGGAGCATCGGGACACAGTACGGAGGATTGTTGGACCCTCAAAAGGGCAGTTGAAGACTTGATTGAAGCTGAAACATTCGTTCTCCGGGACGAAGAGGCTCCTAATATGATGAACAATCCTCTGCCTACTCTCACAAATAGGCCAGTAGTCGGAATGATTTGTGAAGATGAAGAATTTGATCCGGCACTGAAGGCCATTGCAGCCATTGCCGAGACATAAGACAAGCCGAAAGACGGTCACCAAGCCTGAAAGTTCCCCATCAGATGGGAGTCTCAGTAGCCAGTCTTGCTATCCTTTCTGCGTCCGAATTATCTCAGGGTGTGATCCGAATGTTTTGCTTTATTGTCTTACTTTCCGATGTAAACCCTTCTATCTTTAAAATTCAAAAATCCAAAAAAAAAAAATCAAATGAAATTAATATTTCATTGTCCAGGAATGTCTCTTTTCTTAATCTTGTCATTTTTCTTATTCTCTTTTCAGTTCTGTTAATGCAGGTTCAATAGCATGACATGCTTGCGGACTTCATGCCCAGATCTTAAAACGCTATCGAACCTCGAAATAATGAATCAAGAATTAGATTGCAATGAAGATAAGTTTAAGGAAATAAAACAAAGAGTTGGAACAGCTAAAGGAAAATTGGCTCCAGATTGGAAAGATCCATACATGGTAACAAGAGTACTGCCAAAGAGAGCGTTGTACCTGGGGAACATCGAAGGAAATGTCCCTGAAACAACTGCCAATGCAAATGTAGTCAAAAGGTACTATGTTGGATCCTCTATATAGCATTAATGTTCTTCGATTGGGATGAAGAAGGCTTTCTTTCTCACTATCCAAAAACTATCAACCCTTTGCAAACCCTTTGAGCCAGTTACTTTTCTTTGATTACCCTCTTTGGAACCTGAAAGTGTTATTGAAAAAATAAAAATTGAAAAAATGAAATGAAGAATGAAAAAAAATGAAAAAGGAGAAGAAAACGAAAGATACAAAAAAAAAGGGGAAGAAAAGACAAAGAAAATGAAAGAAAAAAAAACGAAAAAAAGAGAGAAAAAAGGAAAGGAAAAAGAAAGAGAAAACAAAACAAAACCAAAAAACAAAAGAAAATAAAAAACAAAGTTCCTTGAACTACGTTTGACTTGATTCTGAAAGGATACGTAGGCAACCTCTCTCTAGGGTTCAATCACACCAAAATAAAAATCCAAATTCCCCCCAGAAGTGAAACTGGGGCAGATGTTATAATGGTTCGGCGATGGTTTCGCCTGAAAGGTTCCAAAGTTGTAACTCAATCCAAATCCTTTTTACCCTAACCCTGTTCAAGTCCTTCTGATAAATCGGCAAAGAGGTTCAAAATGGGAGGATACAGTTACTTGGATCTGACACAACAAAATGAGAGAAATAAAATGAGAGAGTCTTATCGGTGAAAACCTCACCGTAAGGCGATGGTAAGCAGAGAAATGGAAAATGAGAAAGTCTTGTTAGTGAAAACTCACAAAGATCACTATAAGGCGATGTTGAAAAGAGAAATAAGAGAGGTCAGCTGGTGAAAACCCGCAGAGGACGCCACTGATCGAAAGAGGATCCTCACAGCCATCCGCATCGATAGAGTCCTGGCAAGGTTTCTCGAATTTTGAAGCAAAAGTTGTAATGAATTTCTGAGAGTCGGACTGTTTACACAGATCAGGCATCCAGTCCAAAAGGCATGTCATGTTCATTGAAGTCCGCATGTACTCCAGATAAGTCCTTCCTTCCTTTCCCCGAAAGGGATACCTCTTGTCTAAATTCATTGTCCATTCCATTGTTTGTTTTCTTTGAATCTCTTTCGGTCTAACTCTGTTCCGAAACTAAGACAAAGAAAGATGGTAAGACTGATTTACAGGATTCTCCTTTGATACAAGCTAATACACAAGAAGGCACCCAGCCTCGGCAACGGCATCAAGTCGACCTCGACTGGCCATGGCGGCCGATGCTTCGAAACCAAAAAACTGGGAAGGAGAAAATCAAATCGAAGTGCCTATAAAGGCAAATGAAGTTGAAAAGGTTGAGTCCCACGTGGCTAACCGTCTCGGCAAAGGTTTTAAAAGACAAGAAATCCCAAATACTCTGAAATTGAAGTTGGAAGAAAGAAGCCAGAAATGAAAGGCCTATGAAGGCAAAATAAATTAGGAAAAGGTTAAGTCCCACGCGACTAGCCGTTACGAAAAAGTTTGAGGAGTCAAAAGTTCCCAATGCTCCGAAGTTTAAAAAAAAAGAAAAAAATAGAAAAAAAGGAAGAAAAACAACAAGTCAGAACGGAAAGGACTACAGAATCAAAATAAAGTCGAAAAGGTTGAGTCCCACCGACCAACCGTCATGGCAAAGTCTGGAAAAACTATAGGTTCTTCAGGGTCAGAAATGCAATCAGTATTCAGGATACAACTAGTTCACTTGAAAGGGCCGAGATCAAGTGGCTGAAATAATCAAGACCACAAAACCATACACCGTTTCAAACTTACAAGTTGTTCTTTGTTTGAAAAACAGGAAACATGTGTAATTCAAAGCAACCTTGCAAGAAGCAGGCGCAATAAAAGGAAACCGCGCAGAGACTAAAATAGCTCTGCAGCAATAATCAATCCAAAAGGGAAGTCTCCTCCAAATTCTTTCCTGCATTTTTATTCATTTTCTTAAATAAAAAAAATGCTGAAAAAAAAATGAAATGAAAAGAAAGAAAAGAAGAAAAGTTCAAAATCATGGTAGTATAGGTCTCCAATCCCTAGCTGCGTCTTTTCCAACATAGGCTCTCCACTCACTAGTCGATGCCAGCATAACCTGATGCCAACATAGGGTCTCCACTCCCTAGTTGATGCCAACATAGGGTCTCCACTCCCTAGTTGATGCCAGCATAACTTGATGCCAACATAGGGTCTCCACTCCCTAGTTGATGCCAGCATAACCTGATGCCAACATAGGGTCACCACTCTCTAGTTGATGCCAACATAGGGTCTCCACTCCCTAGTTGATGCCAGCATAACCTGATGTCAGCATAACCTGATGACTTTCCAACATAGGGTCACCACTCCCTAGTTGATGCCAATATAGGGTCTCCACTCCCTAGTTGATGCCAAAATAACCTGATGCCATCATAACCTGATGGCTTTCCAACATAGGGTCCCGCTCCCTAGTTGATGCCAACATAACCTGATGACTTTCCAACATAGGGTATCACTCCCTAGTTGATGCCAGCACAACCTGATGACTTTTCGACATAGGGTCCCACTCTCTAGTTGATGCCAGCATAACCTGATGACTTTTCCAACATAAGGTCTCACTCCCTAGTTAATGCCAGCATAACCTGATGACTTTTCCAACATAGGGTCCCACTCCCTAGCTGACGGCAGCATAACCTGACGGCTTTCCAACATAGGGTCGCCGCTCCTTAGTTTATACCAGCATAACCTGGTGATGTTTCCGACTAAGGGTTTCAGTCCCTAGTTTATTTTACTTTTAGACACAGGGTCTACACTACCTAACCTCTTTTCCAAGGATACACAATCCTGACTTTTATTGCTTTCAATAATGAAGTAGTATAGAGCTTTGGTTAAAAATAACTCACGAAATTTTCCTAGTGAAAACTAGGGCAGAAAAATTCCGTTCGTTTGTTTGTTTTGGTGTCTGAGCAGGTTATACCTCGAGACACAGGGTTCGAGACGACCAAAAGAAGAAGTCCCAATCCAGAATAAAAGAAAAAGAAGAAAATAAAAAGAAGTGAACTCAAAGTGCAGAAGCGGAGAATAGATGTGGACTGCTCAAGACATGATTGAAGTCACAAGCTTTGCATGTCCCGCCTTGATCCGAAAAGGTGAATAAGAATGAACCAGCACCTGCAGCTAACAAGCATCAAGATTCATATCAGAGTCTGCATAAAGAACTAGCCAAGATTCAAGATCAAGCTTCAGAAGATTTATACATAGGAATCTTGCAACTCGTAGCTGATAGGTTTAGTTAGTTTAGTTTTTCATTTTGATTTTGGTGTAATAAGGAGCTCACCAAGTAGTAACAACATCAACAACAGTGAAATCACAATTTTTCGGTAGTCCCAACTACCAAAATTTCCAGAACTACACTGACCTGATTGCTTTATAGCCAAGGATATGTAGGCAACCTCCGAAGCAAGGTTCGGTCAAACTTTTTAAAAATGCTTCCAAATGGAGTACCAAACGGGCAAAAATTGCTCGTAATTGCTCACTTTATCTTTGCCCGTAAACTCTTCATGTTCTCGAGCAAAGAGGGGTAGCTGTGAGCACCTAATTTTTGCCCTACATCAAAATTACTCCTATAATAATAATAATAATAATAATAATAATAATAATAATAATAATAATAATAATAATAATAATAATAATAATTTCAAAATAGTTTTAATCAATTTTGTAGAATTTTAGGAACTTTTCTCTAGTTTAGTTAAATTGTTTTGCATTTCATTTTTATGCATAAGCACTTTAAATCATGAAAATGCCAATGCATAAGCATTTCATTTTTATGCATTACATTTTTATTCTTTCATGCATTAAATTATAGATTTTAAATTGCATGTTAGTTGCATTTATAAAGTATAAAATATCAAAAATACATTTGTCATTATTAGTTTAAATTATTAGATAAAAATAGCATAGGTTACTTCTGCAAAAATAGGATTAATTTGAATTAATGGCTAAGTGACTACAATTTGAAAACAATTGATCAAAAGCTGAAAAATGTCAAATTGGGCCAATTCTATTTTTCCAAAACTACAAAAAGAATTTTGGCAGCCCAATTGCCCATCGGCCCTGTCACGACCCAAATCCACTACGGGTCGTGATGGCGCCGGACACCGCTGTCAGGCTAGCCAACTATATTACCAATTAATTCCTCTTTTAATACTTTTGAAAATCTAAGGGTTTTCCTTCCGTTTTACATAAATAGAGATCATTTCTTGAATTCAAACTTAAATAATAATAATTAGTACAAAGTTTGCTGAAACCATCCCAGAAACCCGGTGTCACAAGTGCATGAGCAACTACTGAATAGGATATAAATACAACACAATATCCGTCCGGAATACAATGGACGAAAAAGAAATACAGTTACTAGGAAGGGACTTTAAAGAGCCACGGGTCGCCTTGCATACTGCAACTCACCTAGTCCCTGAATCGTCCGTACTGCTGCGCCGATAGGCCGCTAATGTATCATGTACCTGTGCAACAAAAATGCACAAAAGTGTAGTATGAGTACGTAATCAACGTGTACTCAGTGAGTATCCCGCCTAATCCCGAAGGGGTAGAGACGAGATGGCCAACTTCGACACTCGCTAGAGGTCAATAAACAATATTCTGTAAGTGCGAGAATAATCATGGATTTATATAGAAGTTCTAATTGTGAAGCCAGAAAACAGGTAAATACCTTCAATAATAAAATCAAGGGCTTCCAAAGTCTATTCTTTATTATCTTATCAGTTTATATCAAGCTGCTAGGGCCAATTTCACATTTACAAGTTTAGAGTAACAGATAAACATGCGCAAATCACACCGAGGCGACGGCCTGCTCCAACACGAATGTAAACTGTGCACTGCCGAGGGTCGAGCGGCACGAACCATAGATGCATCTATTCTCACCGAGGCGTTCGGCCCGTTCCATAAATAAACACATATCCTGCTCGCGAATCATCCATGCGACGCAGGCACACATAAAATACATGCTCAAGGAGGAAATTAAGAGTTTATCGAGGATAATCATCCAAATAGACAAGTTTCTTTTTTTTTTCTTAACATTTCAGGGAAAATTAATATTAAATCTCTTTTTAAATTCCTTTACCAATTCAAGGTGATTTAAACAATTCCACTATGAATGGGTTCACAGTAATCCAGGTATAATATGCTTTTTGGGTTCTAGACTACCCGGACAATAGCATAATAGTAGCTACGCACGGACTCTCGTCACCTCGTACGTACGTAGCCCCCACAAATAGGAGCACATAATCACTTTAACTCACCTATGGGGTAGTTTCCCCCTCACAAGATTAGAAAGGAGACTCACCTCGCTCAGAAGACTCGCAACTGGCATTCTACATCCTTCCGAAGGCTTGAACCAACGCACAACGCACCAAAACTAGCCAATGATCACACAAATCCATTAATATATGCTCAACTATACTTTTCAACTCAATTTATAACAATTCCTAACCCCGAACGAAAGTTGACCAAAATGCCCTCGGGCCCACATGCCCGGAATCCAAAATGTTTTGAAGATAAAGATTACCCATGACCTTAGGAACCCAAATATAAAATTTTCTCCTAATTCCATACTCAAACTCGTGGCTAAAATCGAAGATTATAATTTTCTAGGTTTTCAACCAAAACCTCAATGTTTACACTAATTTCCATGCTTAATCTCATACATAATCAAAGTATTTAGCTTATAATAGGTCGGAATAACTTACCTTAACATTGATGACGAAATTCCTCTTTGAAGCTCTCCAAAAATCGCCCCCAAGCCATGAAAAATGGGAGAAATGAACTCAAAATCCGACTTAAAACAACCTCACTGCCCAGCTATTTTCGCTTCAGCGGAAATCTCTCCGCTTCCGCGGTCCCGCTTCTGCGGACCGCTTACCGCTTCTGCGGTTCCCATCGCTTCAGGCTTTCCGCTTCTGCGGTTAGCCAACCGCTTCTGCGGTTCCGCATCAGCGGTCAAAGTGCCGCTTCTGCGGTCCTGGCTACACTCGCCCTAGTCCGCTCTGCGGCTTCTTCCCCGCTTCTGCGGGGCCGCTTCTGCGATCCCATTTCTGCAGAAGCGATTATACCAGATACCAGCTGCATATTTCTTCCAAAAATCCCATTTTGATCCGTTAACCACCCGGAATTCACCCGAGGCCCCCCGGGACCCCAACCAATCATACCAACCAATCCCAAAACTTATTACGGACTTGCTCGAGGCTTCAAATTATATCAAACAACGCTAAATTCATGAATTACACCCCAATTCAAGCTTTATGAACTTTGAACTTTCCAACTTCTATTTCCGATGATTAAACCTATCAAATCATGTCCGATTGACCTCAAATTTTGCACGCAAGTCATATTTGACATTACGGACCTACTCCAACTTCCGGAATTGGATTCCGACCCCGATATCAAAAAGTCAACCTCCGGTCGAACTCTTCAAAAACTTTCAAATTTCTACCCTTAGCCAAATGGCTTCAAAATGGTCTACGAACCTCCGAATTCACTTCCGATTGCGCCCGCAACTCCAGAATCACCATACGGAGCTATTCCCAGTCTCGGAATCCCAAACGGACATCGATAACACTGAAATGCACTTCAAGCCAAACTTATGAAATTTCTTCTAAAATGCCAACTTCCACAATAGGCGCCAAAATGCTCCCGGGTTATCCAAAACCTGCACCGGGCGTATGCCCAAGTCCGAAATCATCATACGAACCTGCTGGAACCTTCAGATCCCGATTCCGAGGTCGTTTACGTAAAATTCCAATCCTAGTTCATTCTTTCAACTTTAAGCTTCCGAAATGAGAATTCTCTTCCCAAATCTACTCTGAACTTCCCGAAATCAAATTCTGACCACGCGTACAAGTCATAATACCCGAAATGAAGCTGTTCATGGCCTCCGACTGCTGAACGGAGCGCTAGTACTCAAAACGACCGGTCGGGTCGTTACACGCCCCAAGCCTGGCCCAATAACTCAACCCCTCTCATTAAAACCTCCCCCTTGCAAAAAAAGACCTAGACTTAATTTCATTTTTCGCTTACCTAGAGACAAGAAAAGATCAAAAGACCTAAATCAGAAGATCCCCCCCAACCAAACGACGCCCCCTCTCGATCTTCTTCCTCACTTCTCACTCAAAACAAGAACAAGAAATCGGACCCCCCCTTCCTAATAACCTAGCTGAGCCGCTACCCCTCCCTCTCCTTCCTCTTTCTTCTTTCTTCACTCATACACACAGAGGTTCATAATCAAAGATAGCTGAAAGTTTGTGGGCTCAAGCTTTGCATTTCAAATCTGAAAAAATATAAAAAAAGAGAACAGAAAAACTTCAAAGAAAAGAGAAAAATCATTAAAAAAAAAAGTGAGGATTAAAAAGGCTGTTCAATTTTCGCTACATAGCTTGATCGTTTCTGGGCTTCTAAGGCTGTTTGAAGTTGGAATTTGCTGTTGTTCATTCGTAGACCGTGCTGAGCTCCGATTTCTGATTTTCGCTTTTATTTGGAAATTTTCTCTTCA
Source organism: Nicotiana attenuata (assembly GCF_001879085.1). Classification (NCBI taxonomy): domain Eukaryota; kingdom Viridiplantae; phylum Streptophyta; class Magnoliopsida; order Solanales; family Solanaceae; genus Nicotiana; species Nicotiana attenuata. Next base: position 320,551 of record NW_017670810.1, read on the forward strand.
ATATTTGCTTGTGGGCTTAGGTATGTGCTGAAACTCGATTCTATTTTAGATCTGTCCTAATATGAAAGTGAAATGTACCTGATNATTTTTTTATTCAATGTCAGCATAAAGGTTTTGACAGAAAAAAAATAAAAAAAAAGATACATGTTTCTGGCAGATTTTTGGTAGAGAGGAAAATAGTGAGTACAATAATTTGATTAGGCTATTAACAGAAACAAATGGTGGTTATGTTTTCCTGCATATTCCACAAGGGTGCATTCATTCTATTATTTTTGATTTCATGATATTCATAGAAGAAACATTGATAACTTGGTCATATCTGAAAGATATGTTATTGAATCTATCAAATTTTCGCTCGGCTTCTTTAACTAAAAAAAAAGGCAAGACAAAGATAGTGAATACTTCTTTAAGCTTTAAGCATGACTGGAATCGACACAAAACCACTATTTCTACTCTGTTCAGCAGATGTGTATCTTCATTTATATATAGCTAGATATTGTGTGTAGGTATATCCCGTTGTATTTTATATATGTACATTATTGGGTATAAAAATATTGGTGAAAGATGGGCTGGTTTACACTCCATACAAATTTTACTGCTAGGCAGCTAATAGGCATTATGAAATCCAGACAAAAGGAACTTAGTGAGTTAAATCTGCAAATTTGTCTTACCTACAGTCTTCATAGGAATTCTTGTTAGCTCAAGTCACAGGTCAATAGTACCAAAATGTCCAGAACTCTATGGGACATTGTCCTTCTTTGCAATATTACTACAATAACGGAAGGAGTGGAGCTAGGTGTTGGCAAGGGGTTCCTTCTTTGTAAACATCGTAGTTTGCTTTAGGCGCGATTAATAATAAATCAGCGTGACTATGGGTACGGTTCCCGTGGCATGGTCACGATACGTAAATCCTAGTTTGAGTATGTGTTTCACGTGACTCGACCGTAGCTTCAAACAATAATAAAATAAACATGTTGTAGATCGTGGTACAGTTCCCGTGAGGCGATTCGCAATGTGTATAAAAACAAACGAGTGCGACATCCCGACTTGTTCAAATAAGTTCCATAAATCCTAAAAAGCGGTTAAATAAATAAAAGTGGTTATAAAATTAAAAATGCACAATAGATTTAAAACATGTAATAAATTAGATAATTTGGCCATTTATTAATAGTTGAACGACCGTGCTAAAACCACAGAAGCCGGGAATGCCTAACACCTTCTCCCGGGTTAAGAGAATTTCTTACCCGGTGTTCTGTGTTCGCGGACCAAAAAATAGAGTCAATTTTCCTCAATTTGGGATTTAAAATAAACCGGTGACTTGGGACACCATAAATTATTCCAAGTGGCGACTCTGAAATAAAATAAAATAATCCCATTTCGATTAATGTCACTTAAATTGGAAAAACTCCCTATTCCCTATCCCCTCGGAAAAAAGGAGGTGTGACAATATCAGTATTAAGTTAAGTAAAATTTATGCATTATTTTATGCAATGATAGAATGTAAAACAAGATTTCACGTATTACTCGTGCAATCATTAAATTATTTGAAGGCAAAAACATTCTTTTAGAGTAAAATTTATGTATAATATACTGATTTCTTCATTAACCGAATAAATAATTTAAATATCCTAGTCCCCATAAAACTAACATGTGCACCAAACCCCAAGTGCAAGAGTGTATTCAGTCGAAAACCCTCCTCTCTTTCACATTTCATTTTCTACTATTTAATGTATAGGCCCATCATTTTCTCTCTCTCAAATAATCTTAACTTTTCTTCGAACATATTGGCCATCTTTGGAAGATTAGGCAATTTAGTACAAGTAGTTCTTATCACCATTACTTTTTTTTTCCTTCACTCTCTCCCACCCACCCCTCGCCTCCAATAGATTTCAAATTTTTTTCTAGAATGTCCGAGAAAAGAAAATTATATTTACAATTTGAAAAACACACTACTTACTCTTTTGTCTTTAATACTCCGTTATATTTTATGTATATCTTGGGCAAATTGTTGTTCAAAATACATCTTATTTGTTTCCCTTGTCATACTCCGTGTTTGACACTATTTTCTTGTTGGTTCGTCACGTAAAATATTGATACAAGTCCATATTTTAGAAAAAATTTAGTTTAAACTTCTTGTTGGTCTGTTTTGGATTTTTCTATCTTGTTTATGAGAAGTTCTACTATTTAAACTACTTTAAATCTATTTTCTGTTAAAAGTGTTGGAGTAAATTCGTAAATGTCAGCTTGCCTAGTACCACGTTAGGTGCCATCACGACAAACTAGTTTTGGATCGTGACAAAGAATTTGAGAAAATATCAAGTTGTGACACAACCAACGAAATGTGGGATAAACTTGAAGTTAAATATATGAAGGTACCGGTAAAGTAAAAGAGACAAGGATAAACCTTCTGATTCGTGATTATGAGCTGTTTCAAATGAAGGATGATGAATCCATTGAAGACATGCTTGGCCGATTTGGTAAAATAGTTGGAGATCTAAAATCCTTTGGAAGATCATATACAAGTGGTGAACAACTCAGAAAAATTCTATGAAGTCAACCCACTTTATGGCAACCAAAAGTTGTTGCTCTTGAATACGGAGATCTCGACAAATTATCATATGATGAGCTTCGTGGAGACCTTATAGCTTTTTAGCAAACCCATCTCAAAAAGCATGGACATGAAGAGAAGAAAAAAAGTGTTGCTTCTAAATCAACTATTGTTGAGTCTGAAAGTGAAGACGAAGAAGAAGGATACAACCATCAAGATGATATTGCATTATTTTCTAGAGTTGTCTCTAACACGACGCGAAGAAGCAAGAATAATAGAAGAGGTAAATCAAGTTCTAGAAAAGGTAATGAAATAAGTGAGTAGAAAAATAATGATGGGAAATGCTATGAATGCGAAAATTATGGTCACATCCAAGCCAACTGTCCAGAACTAAAAAGAAAACTATCCAAGGGCGATCGGAAGAGAAAATCTTTCAGCGTATTGAGTGATGAATATGTACCAGATAAAGACCATAGTGGAGCTTCCAACCTTTTTTTAATAGCACGAAGTGAAACAAGTGAGAAAGGAAAATTTTTTGGTACCTGGAGTGATGAAGATATATCAGACGATCATGAGGAATCTACAAGCAACTGCTTCATGGCCCAAGTGAAACAAGTGAGGTAAGATCCTATGACTGTGTTAAATGTAATGAACTTCAAAATATTGTGGAACATGCTTTAGAAGATATGAGAAAAATTCTTGATGAGATCAAGAAGATTAAACGGGAGAAGAAGAACTGGGAGATCCAAGTAGAAGAATTTAACCAGTTGAAGAAGAAAAAGAAAGAGTGGGATATTCTGCTCGAAGAATATCAGGTTGAAAATGACTGACTTCAAGAAGAAAATACAGAACTTCGCAAACAAATAAATAGTTTGCACAAATCTTTCCTTCATCATTTTGATCAATCAAACAAGCGAGCTCATTTTCTTAATAGCTCCAAGTTGACAGAAAAGGGATCTACTAGTAGACGCCCTACTTCAAACAAGTCGACTCAGGAAAGATTCAAGTCGACTAAGGTACATGCTGGTAATACTCTACTTCTTGTGTTACATGTCACTATTGTGGTAATTTTGGACATACGGCATTTACATATAATTATGCCAAAAGTGATGTCAGATCAAAATATGTTTGGAGACCTAAAGAGTTACATGTATCTCCAATTATACAAGCTACTAACCATAAATGACCCAAATAGGTTTGGGTACCAAAAATAACTAATTTATTTTGCAGAAATTCCTAAGTCAAACCATAAAAAGGATCAATGATGTTTGCATATTGGCTGGTCGAGGAACATGCTTAAAGATGCTTCAAAGTTCTTATATATTCAACAGAGGATGAAGGAAATACAATGTATGATCTAAAGCTGAAGTGACCGGTGTCACTAAGGTTTATTCAAGTTCTTCTCGCTGCATTAGGAGATATATACCTAGTTATTGGGTTAGTAAAATATAGCCTAGTATATACATATTAGCCACTTATATACACTTTGAGTCTACTAGCTACACCACATGTTATTCTCTTTTGATATTATTTTTATCCATGACTTAGAGACTTTAAATAGTCCGAGTACATGTCTTACATGAACCATGTCATTTGCATAAGATATTAGGACAAGCAAACATGCAATTTTATTGCTATCGTACAAACTTGATTCATACCTATATGTGTCTTAGATTAATCTTGAAGTGAAAAATATAAGTGTGATATTTGCTTTTTGGTACGACTACTAATGCTTCATTCAAGCCAAAAAGTTATTCAACCTTGAGGTCATTTCTGCACATGCAAATTTTCGGGCAATACTCGAAGACATGTATCTCCATATTAACTTATTCACTTCAATTGAGTTATGTTCTAGATCTATATTGGAGAACAATTCATATGAAATATGATATGAAGAAAAATCAATTGTTAATTATGTTCATCCTTTTGGTCAAATGTCTATCCAGTATCATGGAAAGGGCAAAAGTTGGTAAGATTGACGGTATGTTCATTAGCCCTTGCTACCAGCTAATCTTATGGACATGAATTTATCTTATTGGACTTATGTATCTTTGAGCAAAAGTGTGAATACAGATTGGTATTGGTATATTCATACAAGTTGATCTAGAAAATCCATGAGGAGCATTGTGGTGAATGATGTATTCTAGAGATACAAGAATAGCCGAATAAAGTCGAAAGAGACCAAGTATGAGAGCCCACCAAGTAGACAACCAAGTATATTCAAAAAATGAGCTTGATGGTAAGGTTGAGAAACAAGGGTAAACTTGTAGCACAAGGTTTCACAACAAGAAGATTTGTTTCTTCATTAATTTTTTTGCTAGAGTATTATTTTTCATGTGCATCTTACAGAGCTTGTTTCAAAATACATTGTGAGTTTCTTTAAATAATGAAGATTTTGTTTTCTAACATCCCAAAGAGTTGAGAATTCTCTAACATTTTTTATGACCAAGCTTGATAATTTTTCAAAAGTGATTTTTTTTTAAAAAAAGGGGGCATGATGGTGAGTTTATATTTGCAAGTGTTTATATTGATAACATATGATAGTACTAATCAAAATTTGTGTCAAGGATTTCTCAAGCTTATGCAGGGTGCTCGATTCTGAGACTAACATGAAGAAGAATTAATTTTCTTCTCTCAAGTTCCAAATAATTCAAAGCCAGAAAAGGAGAAAATTAGTTAGTCCACTAATCATTGTAGTACCAAAGCGAAAGTTGAATGAAAAAGCAGAATTGGCATAGAGCAATTTTTTGCAATTCATATGTGTTATGAAAAAGCCAAAAGCAACGTTACACAATCTTATCTAGCTGATGATGAATAGTTTTGCATGACAAGTTGTTGCAGATAAATTCTTTGCATAATACTGTCATTATATTTTATGAGACAAATGATAAGTGCGTCTTGAGGTTATTATAACAGGCCGATATTTTCTCACTTTGAGAAAAGAATTTGATATCGGGATGATATCTTAGTTCTCCTTTCCGGTAAGAATGAGTCTTTGTCTCTTTGTTAACTGATTCATTATCATCTTTACTCTTATGTGTTTATATGTTGAAGATTTCCCAAGGTTCTAGTCATATACAAATCTTTCGACTCGATAAAAATCTTGCTGAAATCTTTCCTTAACTACTTCCATGTTATTTATTTATTTATTTTTTTTTATGTGAATATGGTGCAACTCTTCTACTATATTTCAAGGGTGCTTTGAAAAACTAAAACAACTTATGAATTTCCCTCTTGAAATTTTTCTAGACTTTTCGATTGATTCAATTAAGTTATTGTTTCTTGTTTGTGTGATTAATATTTACTCTCATCGGCTTACAATTATCTTCACTCAATTTGATGTCCTCGGTAAGTATATTTTTTACCCGTCTTTTATGTCTTTGAATATTTTGTCTACGCATTGAATTCATATAAATGTCCCACCCTTTTGATGATGACAAAAGGGGGAGAAAATAATGTATACAAAATCTCGAAATTTCAAATAGAATGCATGGAGACAGGGGAAGCATAACTGAGGAACGCATATAGTGAGGAGGAGTTCTCATTTGATGTACTACCTACATTTCGAGAAGATTACTTCAGGGAAGTAAACAATTTATCTTGCATATCGCACTACTGTCTTTAATTAAGTTTTTGATTAAATTCTCTTATTTTATACTGCCATCATCAAAAAGGGGGAAATTGTTAGCCTCAAGGTTTCACGTATTGATTTTGATGATAATAAACCAACATAATTATTAATCAAAGAATATTTACTTGTGGTAATCTTACTTTTGACAGGTTTGTTCAAGGAAGAAGATGCTGGTAAAGATTCAAAGAAATATGAGAAAGAGAATGTAATGACCCGACCGGTCGTTTTGAGCCCTAGCGCGCCGTTCAGCAGTTCGAGGCCATGAGCAGCTTCAATTCGGGCATTGTGACCTGTACGCGTGGTCGGAATTAAATTTCGGGAAGTTCGGAGTTAACTTGGAGGAGAAATTCTCATTTCGGAAGCTTTAAGTTGAGAGAATTGACTAGGATTGGACTTCAGAGTAAACGACCTCGGAATCGGGATCTGAGGGTTCCAGCAGGATCGTATGATGATTTCGGACTTGGGCGTATGCCCGGATCGGGTTTTGGGTGACCCGGGAGCGTTTTGGCGCCTATTGTGGAAGTTAGCATTTTGGAAGAAATTTCATAAGTTTGGATTGAAGTGCATTTCAGTGTTATCGATATCCGTTTGGGATCCCGAGTCTGGGAGTAGCTCCATATGTTGATTCTAGAGTTGGGAGCGCGATCGGAAGTGAATTCGGATGTCGGTGGAGCATTTTGGAGCCATTTGGCTAAGGATAGAAATTTGAAGGTTTTGAGAGGTTTGACCGGAGATGGACTTCCTGATATCGGTGTCGGAATCCGATTCCGAAAGTTGGAGTAGGTCCGTAATGTCGAATATGACTTGTGCGCAAAATTTGAAATCAATCGGACGTGAGTTGATAGGTTTAAACACCGGAAGTAGAAGTTCAAATTTCTAAAGTTCATAAAGCTTGGATTGGAGGTCGATTCGTGGTTTTAGCGTTGTTTGACATGATTTGAGGCCTCGAGCGAGTCCGTAATGTATTTTAGGACTGGTTGGTATGATTGGTTGGGGTCCCGGAGGCCTCAGATGGATTCCGGGTGGTTAACGGATCGAAAATAGAATTTTGAAAAGTGTTGAAGCTGCTGCTTCTGTCATAACCGCACCTGCGGTTGGTGGACCGCAGGTGCGAGACCGTAGAAGCGGGTCCATCTTTCCGCAGAAGCGGCCCAAGGCCAGGCAGCCCAAGACCGCAGATGCGGCCCTAAATCCGTAGCAGCAGAACCGCAAAAGCGGTGGGCCTGTCCGCAGAAGCGGCCTAGACCGCAGAAGCGATCTTCTTTCCGCAGAAGCGCTAATCGCAGGTGCGGCCCAGGACCGCACATGCGGAAATCGCAGGGGCAGTGGCCTTCATTTATTCGGGCTCTAGGCCATTTTTGTTCATTTTCACCCATTTCTTGGGCGATTTTGGAGCTCTTGGAGGGGTGATTCCACCTAGCATTTGTGAGGTAAGTTATTTCTAATTAATGTGAGTTTAGTACTTGAGTTTTGGGTAGATTAACACATAAAAATTTGTCAAAAATCATGGGAATAGAGTAAAACCTAGGGTTTTGTTAAAAACAAGGTTCAACCACGAAATTTGTTGTAGAATGAAGTAGAAATCGTATATTCTTGATCCTTAGGTTATAAAGAACAACTTCCTTCGAAAAATTTAGGAATCCGGGCACGTGGGCCTGGGGTCCGATCTTAGAAAAATTGTGTTTAAGGGTGGGAAATTGCTTAAATAGCTGGAATATGATCTTGTAAGCTTATATTGACTAGTTCCTACCTCGTTTATCTAGTTTTGAATCGTTCGGCTCCAATTTGAGGGTTCGGGCTCATTCTTGGTATTGGAAGTGCACATTGGAGCGAGGTGAGTCTCCTTTCTAACCTTGTAAGAGGGAATTATCCCCATAGGTGAGTTAATTGGTTATGTGCTCCTATTTGTGGGGGCTACGTACGTACGAGGTGACGAGAGTCCGTACGTAGCTACTATTATGTTTAAGTCCGGGTAGTCTAGGACCCAAAAGCATGTTATTCTTGGAATATTTGTAATCTTATTGACAGTTTGAATTGTTTAAATCACGTTGAGTTAGTAAATGAATTTCTAAAAAGATTTACCTTCATCTTCTTGAATTGTTAAAAGAAAATTGGTTTTTCCATGGATAAATTGCTCCCTGATGAGTTCTTAATTGACTGTTTGAATGTGTTTATATATTGTAGAACGGACCGAACGCCTCGGTAGATTAAATAGATGCATCTATGATTTGCGCCATTCGACCCTCTGGCAGTGCACATTTTAAATATTGTTGGATCGGGCCGTACGACCTCGGCATGAGTTGCGCATGCTTGTATTGCTTGCTTTGATATTTGTTGATACTAATATCTGCTCTCCCGACTTGAGAAAATTTGTTAATTGATTGTTAATCTTATTGACAGTTTTAATCTACTGTTGTTCTTAATAAATCTGTGAGTCATCGCATTAATAATGATATTACTGGACCTTTAGTAAGTGTCGAAGTTGCCATCTCGTCTCTACTTCTTCGAGATTAGGCGGGATACTTACTGAGTACACATTGTTTTCGTACTCATGCTACACTTTCTGTGCATTTTTGTTGCACAGGCACATGTACTTCTAGTGGCCTACTGGGCGTATAGCAGCATGGATGATACTGGGACTAGGTGAGCTGCAGTACTCGAGGCGACCCGCAGCTAGTATGGTCTCTTTCAGTGTATTGTATTTACTATCTGTCCAATTTGTATTCCGGACGGATGTTATATTGTTTTGTTTCTTAGAAATAGCTCATGCACTTGTGACACCGGGTTCTGGGGATGTCTATGGGTTTATTCACAAATTTTAAAAAGTTGTTAAATGCTTCATTATTTATTTAGTGGAATATATTATGTATTGTTTAAACGTATAAAAGAAGTGATTTCAGAAATATTTAAAACGATAATTTAATTAAGAAATTTTGGTTGGCTTGCCTGACAGCGGTGTCCGGCGCCATCACGACCCTTAGTAGATTTTGGATCGTGACAACATGGTATCACATCACTAGGTTCCTAGGGTCTCACGAGTCATGAGCAAGTCTAGTAGAGTCTCGCGGATCGGTACGGAGACGTTTGTGCTTATCCTCGGGAGGCTGCAGGACTGTTAAGAGTATTTCCCTTCTTGATTTCCCATCGTGCGATTTGATCCCTGGAGGCTACGCCTTTAATTCCTTCCTGCTCAATCCTACGCGAACCGCTTGTTGTAAATCGAGAATTGAAGACTTGTAATGGTACTACCGATTTGGTGCGGGATCTTTCTCCCTGCATAGTTGTCTGAGCTATTATTGTCACCTTGTGGAAGGATGTGCTGTCGATTCAGCTCAATAGCGGTACTTCTGAGAGCTCTAAGACTAGGCTCAAGTTGCCATGATGCTATGAACGATTGTTCCGCAGTATTGATATGATGGTAGGATGTTTGCCTACGTGTCGGGGCAGTGAATGACTTGAAGGGAGGTTTACTCAGTGCATGATCCAGAGATTCGGTATTTTATTTCCGGCAGGGGAAAGGCAATCGGACTGAGAATGGTCAGATGTAGGCTGGTGGAATAATGAGACTTGGTATTTGCGAGCGTGGTGGAGTTTTTCCTATGATGAGGTGTCATTGTCCTAATTGAAAGTACGTAGTTCGCCGGTGTTACGATCTTCTACAATTCGCCTTTGGGGTAAGCTATTGTGAAATTGTATTGAAGATGCGGCTGTCAGATATCGCAGGGTGCGGTAGTTTAGGATTGAATCAGTGTTTCTAATGTCGACGGTTTGAGAAAGATGATCTTCCGAAAGGTGTAAAGTTAGCAGAAATTGTGGGTTCAAGTGCCACGAAGATAGATTTTATTTAAGGCAATAACTGAGCAGCAAAGGATGAGGAAGGACATGCGGGGAGTGTCAGACGGTAGTTAAAATTTCTACAAGGCCAGGTATAAGAAACAAAGGTTGAGTAGTCGACCAAAGTGGGAGAGTTTGGGGTGATTTGGGAATTTTTGTGATTGGTGACTTGGGCCTACGGATTTATTTAAAGTGTGGGCTATTATGCGGCAGGAGATTTGATCTAACGGAAAGGAGCTGCTTGAAATGAAGAAGGATACGACCTAACTTTGAATTAGAAGGATGTTGCCGCGCACTTAATTGATGAATGGACTTGTGCAGCTAGAGGTGAGCTGGGACTCAGGATGGGTCCTTAATGTCGTGGTGATTGCGCCCCGTGTAGCAGTGTTGGAAGACATCGGCACGTAGATTCCACAGGCGGGATATCTCCAGCGAGCAGGTCGGCGGTCGCATGGTTGGCGAAGCTTTTGCAAGGGGTTCTATTGGCCATACAGCAAAGAGATCGGTCGTGTGAACGTGGTTGATGATTCAGAGTATAACAAGAGGGTTTTACAAAAAGGTTCCGAGAATTGGCGGTTGATTGTGCAAGGTTATGTCAACAAGAGATAAAGGAACTTGGTGAATTCCAGAATTTGTGTAATAATGGCTGTAGGCTAAGTGGGAGAGTCCCACCGCCTATGATTAAGGATTGCATGTTTAACTACTTGTGAGGTTTCTGATTATTAGCATATTGATGGGTTATTTCAACTACATGAAAGGAACGTAAGTGGTAAATTGAGCAAAAGAATTGTTAAAGGTGTGCTATGGTTGGCCTTATTGGCCCATGTTCAGACTTGAGGAAGCATCCAGGATTTATGCCTTGTATAGATGTAGGTTCCAAGGGAAGTGATTCTGCCGGGTGCTTCACCGAGGGGGTATTCATGTGCTAGACGATTTATGGAATTGATTATATTCGGGGCCAAGTTAGAGCGGGTGGCTCTCAGCAACGGTCCTAGTGGGTTCAAAAGGGCAAAGTGTGGTGCCTAATGGCTTCGAGCCTATAGATACAGTTAAGAATCAAGCCTTGTAGCAGCTTATGAGGAGGTGCCCAGAAGATTTTATGATGTTTTGACCTGCAAGGTAGCAATTGGGAGGCATGAAATGGTTTGTGGTATTTGAGATAGCATGGTCTCGTAAGTCAAGGTCACTCGAGATGAGTGATGATGGAGTATGCTATGTGTTGAATTGAGTTATTATTATTTCTAAGGCAATCAAGGATAAATTGGAAGAAGATAGATTGATTAGCCATAGTTGAATTGGCATATTGGTGGCAGTGATCGGTTCCTTCAGCGCGATCAAGTTATGCAAGTGATTTGTGGCGGTACATGTGAGGCTTGTCGGCCGCCGTAATTGATGTTATTCAGAAGTATTCTACTGTTATGGCCTGTCATGTGTAGGCGGGTCCCGGAAGGGCTATGGTGGCTTAAGACCACTACTTAGAGATTTGCATATTCTACGGTTATGAGAATTCACCTGTGTGTTGCTATGGTTCTCCTGAAGTGAGATAAGCAAAGAGTTTTATATGATGAAGTGCTAATTCATTTGTAGTTACGGATCTATGATGAAAGATCGTGTTCTATCGTATGTTGGCATGTTGGGTGCAGTGAGCGGTATGGAGTTCGAAGAGGGGATCAAGGTTACAGTTCGGTGTTGACAAGGAAGTCACGAGCTTGGATGAGCCGGGAAGTAGTTTCGATGTTTAAAGTAAGTTGGTGTTGCCTTCAGCGTCACCTGAGATCGGTGTTTGTGAAAAAGGCTTTGCATCCTGGTTAAGAATTCAGTGCGGTCGGTGGTTGGATGTACAGACCTGTTATCTGCTACGGAAGGTTGTGGGAACGTGCCCCATGGGAAGGTTCTATAAGTGTGGCATGTAGTCACTTGATGGGTTGAAGAGTTAAACCAAGTAGGAAGGCTGTGGTAATATCGCCAATTTGAGAATGGATGCATGGAGGGCACTCGATTTATTGGGTTGTGAATTGTGGAGGATTACTCCGGTTATGATGGTTGTTCTTGTGTGTTATGAGGAAAACGAGGAGTATTTGTGGACCTTTGAAAGGTCATTAACCTAGTTCACTGCAATCAGAACCAGCTTGAGGTCCGCGGAGGGGGCTACTCCATTTTCTTTAGTATATGGCTCCGAGGCCCTTATCCCTGTCGAGGTTGGAGAACCCAGCGCCAAGTTTCAACATGCATCGGAGGAGTCAAATCACGAGGCTATGAATACTAGCCTCGAGCTATTAGATGAAAACCGAGAGGCAACACTTGTTCGGATGGCAGCGCAGAAGCAAAAAATTGAGAGATACTACAATAGAAGGACCAACCTTCGACATTTTGGAATGAGGGACATAGTTCTACGAAAAGTCACCCTCAATACTCCAGACACGAATGAAGGGAAACTAGGCCTGACAGGCCGGATGTGTTCATTTCAGTAAGGCACTCCTTGTGTAAGAGCGGTCAGGGTGTTATTTCATCGTCAGTTATTTCAAGTAATGATATATTGCGCCGTGTGAGTTGTGAGACGGCTTGGTGAACTGCTTATGTGTTGAGGTTTCGCGTAGAGGCAATGTTATATGAGCAAAATGGCTCTTGAGACTCAGATCGTATGTCGCACCTCGGTTGTGCTTGAGTTTGTAGCTTATGGCACTATATGTCCCCTCAGGGATGGTATTATGCACTTAGCGTGCTTGTGACCGATATTCGGTATCTTGTTGTAATGAGCAATTCAGCTCGATGTGTATCTCCTTATGTGAGTTTTATGTGCAGATCGGGTTGCACGCCGCAACAGTGTGATGATAATTATAGTCCCTTATATTCTATTCTATGTGTTTTGTTTCTCCATTTTCTAGGGAAGGTTCATATTAGTTGCGTGATTTGGGCGGTCCCTTCCAGAGTTCATTTTCCTTATGTATCGCGTTCGAGTTGGTATCCTATTGGCACGTTGTGGCATCACATGAGACTTTTGGTCATGTCAGGGGTGACTTGTTGCCTAAGCAGTTCGTACATGGTAAGATAAGGTTACTAGATCTAGGATCAGTGCGATCGGATTATATGAAGTATATTAAGGAGCAAAGACCATTATTTGGTTCAGAAAGAGGTGATGGTTTTTGACAGGAGTATAGACCCTATGAATCGTTGATTCGGCAGTTGGTTATGAATTCCTACACATCCCTTCCATCGTGGCGGCATTGCGAGAGTTGGAACAGGACTTATATATGTCATGGGGTGCATTGTGAGCATCAGATTCGGGAAATGTCGATTATTATGATAAGAGAGTGTTAATATGGTCTTGTGAATAATGGGGTGCATGGTGTGAAATCAGCAAGGGTGTGCAGTCATGTTCTGGTACAGCGTGTGGTGATTGATACGGTGTTCATATGTCGAAAGCAGGCCTGGCAGAGAATTTCGGATGTAGAAACTGGGCTCCAAGGCTTATTTGCCTAAATGAAAGAGGTTATCTGTAGATTTGACCGAGCTAGGGCGCCCAGCTGATTATTGGTAGCAAGGGTAGGTGCACGAGGTAGTAAGCAGTGATTCCAGACAACCCCAACACAGTTCCTAGCACGTTCGAGGACGAACGTATGTTTAAGTGGGAGAGGATGTAACGACCCGACCGGTCGTTTTGAGCCCTAGCGCGCCCTTCAACAGTTCGAGGCCATAAGCAGCTTCAATTCTGGCATTGTGACCTGTACGAGTGGTCGGAATTAAATTTTGGGAAGTTCGGAGTTGACTTGGAGGGGAAATTCTCATTTCGGGAGCTTTAAGTTGAGAGAATTGACTAGGATTGGACTTCAGTGTAAACGACCATGGAATCGAGATCTGAGGGTTCCAGCAGGTTCGTATGATGATTTTGGACTTGGGCGTATGCCCGGATCGGGTTTTGGGTGACCCGGGAGCGTTTTGGCGCCTATTGTGGAAGTTAGCATTTTGGAAGAAATTTCATAAGTTTGGGTTGAAGTGCATTCCAGTGTTATCAATATCCGTTTGGGATCCCGAGTCTGGGAGTAGCTCCGTATGGTGATTCTAGAGTTGGGAGCGCGATCGGAAGTGAATTTGGATGTCCGTGGAGCATTTTGGAGCCATTTGGCTAAGGATAGAAATTTGAAGGTTTTGAGAGGTTTGACCGGAGGTGGACTTTTTTATATCGGGGTCGGAATCCGATTCCGAAAGTTGGAATAAGTCTGTAATGTCGAATATGACTTGTGCGCAAAATTTGAAGTCAATCGGACGTGATTTGATAGGTTTAAACACCGGAAGTAAAAGTTTGAAATTCTAAAGTTCATAAAGCTTGGATTGGAGGTCAATTCGTGGTTTTAGCGTTGTTTGACATGATTTGAGGTCTCGAGCGAGTCCGTAATGTGTTTTGGGACTGGTTGGTATGATTGGTTGGGGTCCCGAGGGCCTCGGGTGGATTCCGGGTGGTTAACGGATCGAAAATGGGATTTTGAGAAGTGCTGAAGCTGCTGCTTCTGTCATAACCGCAGGTGCGAGACCGCAGAAGCGGTCCATCTTTCCGCAGAAGCGGCACAAGGCCAGGCAGCCCAAGACCGCAGATGTGGCCCTAAATCCGCAGCAGCGGAACCGCAAAAGCGGTGGGCCCGTCCGCAGAAGCGGCCCAGACCGCAGAAGCGGTCTTCTTTCCGCAGAAGCGCTAATCGCAGGTGCGGCCCACGACCGCACATGCGGAAATCGCAGGGGGCAATGGCCTTCATTTATTCGGACTCTAGGCCATTTTTGTTCATTTTCACCCATTTCTTGGGCGATTTTGGAGCTCTTGGAGGGGTTATTCCACCTAGCATTTGTGAGGTAAGTTATTTCTAATTAATCTGAGTTTAATACTTGAGTTTTGGGTAGATTAACACTTGAAAATTTGTCAAAAATCATGGGAATAGAGTAAAACCTAGGGTTTTGTTAAAAACAAGGTTCAACCACGAAATTTGTTGTAGAATGAAGTAGAAATCGTATATTCTTGATCCTTAGGTTATAAAGAAAAATTTCCTTCGAAAAATTTAGGAAACCAGGCACGTGGGCCCGAGGTCGGATCTTAGGAAAATTGTGTTTAAGGGTGGGAAATTGCTTAAATAGCTGGAATATGATCTTGTAAGCTTATATTGACTAGTTCCTACCTCGGTTATCTAGTTTCGAATCGTTCGGCTCCAATTTGAGGGTTCGGGCTCTTTCTTGGTACATTGGAGCGAGGTGAGTCTCCTTTCTAACCTTGTAAGAGGGTTGTCCCCATAGGTGAGTTAATTGGTTATGTGCTCCTATTTGTGGGGGTTACGTACGTACGAGGTGACGAGAGTCCGTGCGTAGCTACTATTATGTTTAAGTCTGGGTAGTCTAGGACCCAGAAGCATGTTATTCTTGGAATATTTGTAATCTTATTGACAGTTTGAATTGTTTAAATCACGTTGAGTTAGTAAATGAATTTCTAAAAAGATTTACCTTCATCTTCTTGAATTGTTAAATGAAAATTGGTTTTTCCTTGGATAAATTGCTCCCTGATGAGTTCTTAATTGACTGTTTGAATGTGTTTATATATTGTGGAACGGGCCGAACGCCTCGGTAGATTAAATAGATACATCTATGGTTCGCGCCATTCGACCCTCTGGCAGTGCACATTTTAAATATTGTTGGATCGGGCCGTACGACCTCGGCATAAGTTGCGCATGCTTGTATTGCTTGCTTTGATATTTGTTGATACTAATATCTGCTCTCCCGACTTGAGAAAATTTGTTAATTGATGGATTATGAATCCGGAGACTTTTAATAAAGAGGAGCTTTTACCTGTTTAGTAATTTACTTGAATCTACTGTTGTTCTTAATAAATCCGTGAGTCATCGCATTAATAATGATATTACTGGACCTTTAGTAAGTGTCGAAGTTGCCATCTCGTCTCTACTTCTTCGAGATTAGGCGGGATACTTACTGAGTACACGTTGTTTTCGTACTCATGCTACACTTGCTGTGCATTTTTGTTGCACAGGCACATGTACTTCTAGTGGCCTACTGGGCGTAGCAGCATGGATGATACTGGGACTAGGTGAGCTGCAGTACTCGAGGCGACCCGCAGCTAGTATAGTCTCTTTCAGTGTATTGTATTTACTATCTGTCCAATTTGTATTCCGGACAAATGTTGTATTGTTTTGTTTCTTAGAAATAGCTCATGCACTTGTGACACCGGGTTCTGGGGATGTCTATGGGTTTATCAGAAATTTTAAAAAGTTGTTAAATGCTTCATTATTTATTCAGTGGAATTTATTATGTATTGTTTAAACGTATAAAAGAAGTGATTTCAGAAATATTTAAAACGAGAATTTAAATAAGAAATTTTGGTTGGCTTGCCTGACAGGGTTGTCCGGCGCCATAACGACCCTTAGTAGATTTTGGGTCGTGACAAAATGGTATCAGAGCACTAGGTTCCTAGGGTCTCACGAGTCATGAGCAAGTCCAGTAGAGTCTCGCGGATCGGTACGGAGACGTCTGTGCTTATCCTCAGGAGGCTGCAGGACTGTTAAGAGTACTTCCCTTCTTGATTTCCCATCATGCGATTTGATCCCTGGCAGCTTCGCCTTTAATTCCTTCCTACTCAATCCTACGCGACGCGAACCGCTTGTTGTAAATCGAGAATTGAAGACTTGTAATGGTACTACCGATTTGGTGCGGGATCTTTCTCCCTGCATAGTTGTCTGAGCTATTATTGTCACCTTGTGGAAGGATGTGCTGTCGTTCCAGCTCAGTAGCGGTACTTCTAAGAGCTCTGAGAGTAGGCACAAGTTGCCATGATGCTATGAATGATTGTTCTGCAGTATTGATATGATGGTAGGATGTTTGCCTACGTGTCGGGGCAGTGAATGACTTGAGGGAGGTTTACTCAGTGCATGATCCAGAGATTCAGTATTTTATTCCCGCAGGGGAAAGGCAATCGGACTGAGAATGGTCAGATGTGGGCTGGTGGAATAATGAGACTTGGTATTTGCGAGCATGGTGGAGTTTTTCCTATGATGAGGTGTTGTTGTCCTAATTGAAAGTACGTAGTTCGCCGGTGTTACGATCTTCTACAATTCGCCTTTGGGGTAAGCTATTGTGAAATAGTATTGAAGATGTGGCTATCAGATATCGCAGGGTGCGGTAGTTCAGGATTGAATCAGTATTTCTAATGTCGACGGTTTGAGAAAGATGATCTTCCGAAAGGTTTAAAGTTAGCAGCAATTGTGGGTTCAAGTGCCACGAAGATAGAATTTATTTACGGCAACAACTGAGCAGCAAAGGATGAGGAGGGACATGTGGGGAGTGTCAGACGGTAGTTAAAAATTCTAGAAGGTCAGGTATAAGAAGCAAAGGTTGAGTAGTCGACCAAAGAGGTGAGTTTCACCAATGTGGAAGAGTTTGGGGTGATTTGGGAATTTTTGTGATTGGTGACTTGGGCGTACGGATTTATTTAAAGTGTGGGCTATTATGCGGCAGGAGATTTGATTTAACGGAAAGGAGCTGCTTAAAATGAAGAAGGATACGACCTAACTTTAAATTGGAAGGATGTTGTCGCGCACTTAATTGATGAATGGACTTGTGCAGCTAGAGAGTGAGCTAGGACTCAGGATGGGTCGTTAATGTCGTGGTTATTGCGCCCCGTGTAGCAGTGTTGGAAGACGTCGGCACGTAGATTCCACAGGCGGGATATCTCCAGCGAGCAGGTCGGCGGTCGCTTGGTTGGCGAAGCTTTTGCGAGGGGTTCTATTGGCCATACAGCAAAGAGATCGGTCGTGTGAACGTGGTTGATGATTCAGAGTATAACAAGAGGGTTTTACAAAAAGGTTCCGAGAATTTTGGCGGTTGATTGTGCAAGGTTATGTCAACAAGAGATAAAGGAACTTGGTGAATTCTAGAATTTGTGTAATAATGGCTGTAGGCTAAGTGGGAGAGTCCCACCGCCTATGATTAAGGATTGCCTGGTTAACTACTTGCGAGGTTTCTGATTATTAGCATATTGATGGGTTATTTCAACTACAGGAAAGGAACGTAAGTGGTAAATTGAGCAAAAGAATTGTTAAAGGTGTGTTATGGTTGGCCTTATTGGCCCATGTTCAGACTTGGGAAAGGATCCAGGATTTATGCCTTGTATAGATGTAGGTTCCAAGGGAAGTGATTCTGCCGGGTGCTTCACCGAGGGGGTATTCATGTGGTAGACGATTTATGGAATTGATTATATTCGGGGCCAAGTCAGAGCGGGTGGCTCTCAGCAACGGTCCTAGTGAGTTCAAAAGGGCAAAGTGTGGTGCCTAATGGCTTCGAGCCTATAGATACAGTTAAGAATCAAGCCTTGTAGCAGTTTTGACCTGTTGGAGCTGCAAATTAAGGAAACAAATAAAAGAGCAACGGCCAAACTTTCTTGGGTTATGCAATAGCAGAACAAGTTGAAAGGGCTATAAATATACAAGCTCTATGAAGGAAAAAAGTGTGCAGCCTTCTATACAATTGTCTACCCAACTACAAGTTCTTTATTCTTCTCTTAACAAGCATTGTAATTTACTTTTAGTAGATTTACTGTAAACAAATGAGCGAAGAGAGACATCAAAATATTGGAGAGACTGTGTGTCCTGAGAGGTTGTGTCATTGTTCATTTCTTTGGTGAGCGAGTGAAAATCAAAGGGTCGTTGTTGGTGAGCGAGTGTAAACTAACCTTGTAAATGTTGGTGGTGAATGTTGAAAATCACACAAGCTGTACTCAACTCAAATTACAAAGAGCTAAAGAGATAACCTCCTTGCAACCCAAGGAGACTGGATTAGGATACCATATTGGTTCCGAATCAGTATAAAATTTCTGGTGTCATTTACTTTACTGCTCCTATATTTTATTATACACCTTTACTGTTTATTGTGATTAACACTTGTTTAAATCACTAACAGTATAGTGTAGGCTGTTTCCGTATTAGTCGACTAGATCTGAAGAGTAGTCGACTAAAAATTTAAAAAGACTACAATACACCCCACTCTTGCCTTTTCAGAAAGCTTAACAAAGAAATTGCAGAAAGATACAAATGGGAAAGATAAGAGAAAGGAGTGCGCTCATCTTGAATATAAGTGGATCCCTCTTAACTTACCTGAATTGGGACAATATACCAATGGAAATTTGGAACCACAGCTTATGGCTTTTAACACATTTGGTCCATTTACTATATTAGAAGATAAAAAATTTCGACACGTCTGTTTAGTGTCTTTTTAAAAAAGCTTGAGGATAATTCAGTCATTTAGCATAACTCTATACGTGGCCTTTTTTTGCTTCCACAAATACTACGTGTAGCTTTTTGGTTTCTTTCTCAGCCACCTCATCCTTTTTCCATCTTCAGTCCCAATATCTTCTCCATCGTTTTTTCCATGGATTCCAGAGCATTGTTCTCACTCTTTCCCTATTGTAGCCTCTGGAATCACATGAGTTTCCTTCGTTTGTCACTCGATTTTCCGTCGTTTGTCACTTCGAAAGCTTAATATATCAGCTTCAACATGTGGAAACTCAAAAGAGAAATTTTGAAGTTTTGGATGATCGACTTTCAAACCTCAATTTAGTATCCATTTAAGTTAATCGAGTAGTTCAACCGTTAGTTTTCTCCTCTGTTTTGCTACTTTTGTTGGTTTATTTTTACCTGTAACTATAGTCTATATTAATTGGGGTTTTGTAATTTTGGCCTATGGTATTACATTTGAATCAGTTTTGATAGTATTTGTCAATTTGTGATTTTAATAGTTGAAGCTTAATTTCTAGGTTCGTTTCGTGATGAATCCAAGGAGTAGGGCTTACTAATTAATTTGCTTTCTGCTAGGGGTGTACATAGGTCGGGTTGGTTCGGATTTTACAATCACCAAACCAAACCAATTGTGTCGGATTATTAAATCTAAAGACCAAACAAACTAATAAAATTCGGATTTTTCAATCTCGAATTTTCGGATTATACGAGTTTTTTTCCGGTGAAATCTTCGTAGAACAAAACATATAACTTGTTCTCAAAGTATTTCTTTAATACTAGTAAGATACAACTATATAAAATATTTTTCAAGAAAATAATACAAAATATGAGATTTGTCATGGCAACAATAACAACAACAACAACAAACCCGGTTTGATCCCAACAGGTGGGATCTGGGGAGGGTAGTCTGTACGCAGACCTTACCCCTATCTAATGCAGGTAGAGAGGCTGTTTTCAATAAACCCTCGGCTCAGGAAGGGCAAGAAGAAGAAGATGAAAGCAAGAAAGGAAGAAAGATGGAAGATAAAAGAAAAAGGGAGAGATAAAGGATAAGTGGTATAAGATTTGTCATCGCATTATCCTAAAATATTCAACAATAAAGATAATAAAATTATGTAATATAAATATTGCTAATTAAAAAGCCATAATAAAAATAAACGTAATCTAAAAGTACTAAGTCATGCTAAAATAAGTAGACTAATAAAGGAGTATTAATTACATGACTAAACGCTAAAGAAAAAATAAAAATAGGTTATGCATTTTTTTATCTAAATTATTGCAAAACAAAAAATAGATATTCAATGCATTCCTGTTCGTAATATTGAATTGAATGTCTTTTGTTAGCATTAGTATTGATTTGATTTTGGTTTGTGCTTTTGTTAGCATTATTTAATTTTTTAATATTAATGGCTATAAAACTTATTGGAACATTCAAAAGTTCTAAGTTCAACCTTGAAATAATACCTTAAAAGATAAAATTATGAAATTTTTTAAGAACTATTTATAAATTACATCACAATAAGTATATTTAATCTAAAATTTCTATGTCAGGTTGGTTTGGTTTCGGTTTGACTTTCCTTTTACTTAAAACCAACAACCATATGATCGGGTTTTTTTTTTCCAATACCAAACCAAACCATAGTCGGATTTTTTTCTCGGTTTGACTCAGATTATCGGGTTGGTGCGGTTTGTCGGTTTCCTTTGTACACCCCTAGTCTCTGCTATTTGGAACAAATTGATCAATCACCTTGTGCAGAGAAGCACGCAGTTATGCGGTAAGTTCATCTTCAGCATCACCTTCTTTTTATTTTTCTTCTTCCAATCACTACGCCCATTGCTAATGTGCAGAGGAGCACGACCTTGAGATGTGCCGATTGTTCTTCTTGGGCAAGTGGCTATTTAAGTTAATTTCTTAATAGGTTATAAACGAAGTCCAAGCATAGCCCAAACCGAGCAGGCTATAAGGAAAATTCCAACCTCGTGTTACATGACTTTTCTCTACTTGAAAAATTAACGTCATTTTTTTGTGGTCCATTGTCAAGTTTTTTTATTATAGTGAGTATTTTTTTTTGATTTCTCACCCGGTGTCCGATACTCACATTGGGGCCCGACTAAATCTGGATTCGCGTCGGGAAGTCCCACATTGGGGGGTAAAGCGCTCCCTAACAAAGGCGACTCCATACCCAGGGGCTTGAACTCGAACTCGAGACTTATAATTGTTTGACCAAAAGAGTGTTGAAACCTTTTGATTAAATCAATTTATGATAATGAAGGGGTAAATCTTAGTCAAGCGTAATCAACTCCAGATCTAAAAATATATAGCAATAGAATGAGTGAAAAGTAAGAACAATCAATATTTATTGATATTCAATATCTCATCTTTGGTGAGATAGAAAGAAAAATCAGTTTACATCCTTCAGAGGAGAAAATTGCAGAAGAAAGAGTAGAGAGGAAAAGTTCCTTCCCCTTTTCCAAGAAGCCCCCTTCTATATATAGTTCTTGAAGCTTAATTGTGTCCTTTGACCAACGTGTTCTTCACGTGACGGTCTTTTCGTCGTTATTTGAGTATCGTTTTTACTTGACATACACCGTCGATAATGGGACTGAGGTTGGTCGTGGTACTTCTCGCCATTTCACCACTTAGGCGGGGTCCCAGCTTGGTCGACCACTATGGTATTATTTTGACTCATACAGTTAGTCTCTCCGTCCGTCGAGGTCGTCCCTTGGCAGGCTTGGCGGACGGACTTTGTAGGTTCGGAGGCTAGGAGAAATCTGACTGTTCGTGCCTTGAAAGAGGTTCTTAGATCGGGGTGATGGTGTAAAGCTTCAACGACGCCTTTGTTTCGTCGCGTCCGTTCGGAGTCGAAAACGCTGCGTTAATTTGAAACGTCGTTTATGGTTACTGAAATTATGACATACGTTTCCTGGGGATTGAACCGTTTCATGCCTTATCAGTGCTAATAGGCGACTCTTAAGTTTCCCGCTTGGGGCATTTATATCCCTATAAATAGGGGAAAACACTAATCCACTGGCATACTTTCTTGGTTTATCAGAAGAATTTTGAGAGTTTTCTTCTTCCCAGATATTTCAGAGTTTCGGTTCTCTCTTATTGGTCAAAAATTGGCATCTTCGCCTTCCCTCTTACTTCCTTTGTTCATTCATTCTATTCAAATGAAACAAATGGCTGGTTCTTCTTCCAGCGCTGACAATCTTGCCGCAGTTCCGGTGCCGAAAAATGATGTTCTTGTTCCCGGAGGAGAAGTAGTAGAGGATGAGGAGGTTACAATGGCGGCTGAAATATTGCCTCGTCCTGGGAAGCCGTGGACCGATTTCAATAGCCCTGCCGGAGAGGAACCGAAACCTGTTTCCACAGTTATGAATGAGGCGGAGATTGCGGAGCTGAAGGTTAGGTGGGGGATCCCACACCACGTCGAGATGCTGCCGGCGGTGGGAGATGATATCATACATTTCGACCGCCCAGGATATTGTGCGTTCTATGCATATCCTTTTATCGTCGGGTATACGCTCCCTCTTCCTTCCTTGGTGGTAGATTTTTGCCGTTTCTACGAGGTGTGTCTGGCCCAACTTTCGTCGTACCTATATAAACTGTTCCTCATGCTACTCAAGTTCGCGGAGCTTGCCGGTCGGGAGATCACTTTGAGACACATGCTCAATATTTTTTCCCCCCAACTCATTCGAGGCACGATGATTCACACGCGCCATCGAGGGATGAAGAGTCTGGTGGTGAAGATGGACGACAGGGCCAACCGTCGATTCTACGAAAACTACTTTTATGTGCGGACCGAGCACCTTGTGGCGGATTCCGCAGGGTTCCCCGAGAGATGGAACTTCGCACGTAAGTTTCTGTGTCTTTTGTCGGAATGATAGTCGATCACTTTTCTTTGGGTAGTATTGAACTGTTTTTGCTTTTGCAGCCGCGAGACTACCCCCCACGCCTGTTGACGATATTCGCGAATGGGTGAGTGCCATTCTTCCTCATACGGCGGGAGTTCGTGAATGGTCGTCCTTCTATGAGAAATATGGACGTAATCCCCTTGCTGGTAAGTAGTTGTCGCAATTTCTGTTTTTCGTTGCAATTTGGCTTTGTTGCTTATACGACTTTTATCATTATTAGGGAGAGTACGAAGGGCGAGGGCTCCTCCGCTTGCATTTCGTCAACCAACGTTTTCTGCTCGGCCCGTACCAAGGTCTACTGTCCGACCTACGACAAGGAATGCTCAAGTCGAATCTACGGACGTAGTCGTGTGCACGGAAATTGCTTCCCAATCTGAGGCTCCGACTACTACTACCCGCTCTATGGGAGAATCTTCCCGTGCTGAGGACGAGGAAGGGCCGTCAATGAGACGACGAGTGGAGTCCGAAACGTCTTCTTCTGCCGTGGTACGCTCAGAGGGCGGCATTCCTTTGACGGAGTCTACGACGGGAGGTGATGCTAACCTGCCCGCAGTGGCAGAGCCGGTGATCGTGACCAATCCGGTGGCGGAGGCCTCAGCTGCTGTCGTTGATCAACAGACTACTACAATAGGGAGTCGGGGCCCCGAGACCGCTATCGCCACTTTGGGCGGGCCTTCGCCTTCCGGACTGAGTCGTGCTTCTTCCTCGGCCGTAGAAAGGGGGAAGGGTGTCATGGTCGATGACTATGAGTCCGAGTCCGACCTTGATCCTGACGATGTTAGGATGTTCGAGGAAGGCCTTACTCGTATAGTGGTACATGCGGAAGGCCCGTCCCGTATTGAAATCTCGTCGGAGATTAACCTTCTGGGGGATACGGAAGACTCTTGGTACCGCAGTTCGACCTTTTATGCTCTGCCGCCGAGAGTGAGGCTCTCTGGGACGTCCGTGATGTTGATTTGATGCATGAAGTGGCCGCTATGGACCTGAGGGTAAGTTTCTCCTTTCTTTTGTGTTCTTTTTATCTTTGACGATCTCGGCCTTAACCAATCTTTTCGTCTTTCAGATGTACATGGTGGAGATTGAAAGTGCTCGTAGGGCTGACACTCGGGCCAAAATTTTCCTGACGATGCTGGAGAAGTATAGGCGTTATCGCAATAAGTGTCGTGAGATGCACGAACGGTTAAGGGCGAACGCCGGTAATCAATCTCTCAGCGAGGAACTGGAGAAAAGGGATCAGGAGTTGGCGCAGGCTATTCGTCGGAATAGCGAGCTCGAGGAGCAACTTCGTGTGAAGGATGAAGAACTTGAGTTGGGCAAAGGGGTCGCCGCGGAGTGTGAGCATCTTCAAGCGAGGGTTAGGTCGTTGCAGTCCGAGCTGGATCTCAATGCCACCAGAGTTGAGGCGATGAGTGCGAAGTGGATAGGGAAGTTAACCGAACTAGAGAGAAAGGTCTCCGAGTTGGAGAGCATCGAAAGTGCCTGGGCGTCGGCTTCAGCCAGAGTGGCGGCTTTAGAGGACGCTATCCGTGTCCTTCAATCCGAGCAGGAGTCTGAGAGGACGACGATACGCTTAGGGAGGCGAGGCTCGAAGAGCGTATTGGCGACATTGACCGGGAAGCTTCAACTTTAGGAGATCGGGTCGCTGTCCTTGAGGCCGAAAAGGCACAATTGTTGGCCCAAGTTGAATCGGCCTCCGCCGCTGTTCCTCGCCATTTGCACGAACTCTGGGTCCATGCTGAAGCCTAGCGGGACATATATAAGAGTTTATGGGAAGCGGGCAGTGTTTTTGAGGCTGCTTATGAAGGAGCTCGGGCGAAGGCACGAGAGGCTCGTGTTAACTGTGGTTATGATCCCGCGACACCGGAGGCCGGTGAAGATGTTGATGCCGAGGGAGAGTTTCGTGGAGATGTCGATGAGGGGGACGGCAGTGATGGCGTCGAGTAAAAAGTTATCTTTGTTGTTTTTTCTTGTTTCTCGTTGTTTACGTTGTTGCCTTCTTCTTCTTTTTTTTGAATTGTACTGGACCGGTTTTAGACGTGTATAATCTGCGGCCATTTGCGCAACTCTTTCGAGTTTGTGCAACTCTTTCGAACATAAGCCGTAAGGGTGTTATTTCGAGTTATCTTTGTTGTTTTTTCTTGTTTCTCGTTGTTTACGTTGTTGCCTTCTTCTTCTTTTTTTTGAATTGTACTGGACCGGTTTTAGACGTGTATAATCTGCGGCCATTTGTGCAACTCTTTCGAACATAAGCCGTAAGGGTGTTATTTTGAGTTTGTCGGAATGTTAACCCGTCGTGGTTCGAGCGATATCGAACTCTTTTCTTTGGCGACGGCCTTAGCCGTAAGGTGTTATTTCGAGTTTGTCGAAATGTTAACCCGTCGTGGTTCGAGCGATATCGAACTCTTTTCTTTGGCGACGGCCTTAGCCGTAAGGGTGTTATTTCGTGCTTGTCGAAATGTTAACCCGTTGTAAGTCCCAATTTTTTTGGAGAGTTTTGCGTGTCCTCTGGGGGAGTCCCGGTTTAGCTTAACTTGTGTGTTTGCTGGGTGAGTCCCAGTTTGCTTAATTTTGTCTGTATTGGAGAGTGTCATGCCGGAGAGTATTGAACGCTGCTACCTTGCTAATGTTCGTTTTATGCATATATTGGAATTTCCCTGTATAACCCCGTCATCGTTCAGCCTGGAGAGCTTGCTGATGGGCGGGGCGATGAACTGTCCATCAAACTTCGTGACATCTCCCTCATTGCCCCGTTCAAAACATCCCCGAGAGGACCCAATCGGGACAACATCTAGGTGAGGAGAATGAGGACGGCTTAAGGGACATCATTTTCTAGAAGTTGAAATGATGGGCGGTATTCAAGTTATTTTGTAATAGTTCTTTCACTCCCCAGTTGGAATGCTTCTTTGCTCGCTTTCCCATGCGGTGCTTGTGTCCCTGTTTAAGCAAACAACGGAAGGTAAACCAAGATGGGATGTTCCTTACCTCGATTTGATGAATCGATGAACGAGGGTAACCTTATAGCATTGTTCGTTCTGCCTATCGTTTAAGTGGTTGATGGAATGGTGGTTTGTGGATTTGGCTGCCGTGTTCGGCCTTCTTTTCTTCCTTCCTCTTTTTTTTACTTGCCCTGGCTCTACGTGGGTTGGGTTTGCCTTAGCTCGGTCGTGGCTCATCCGGTGTATGGATTATCCGGTGCGTGGGTCATCCCATAAGATGTGCCCATTCTCTTATGGGATTTGCGCAACAGGCGTCGTCTTCTCTTGCGAGCTTTGCGTGGATATTGGTTGTAACTTCTGCTTCTATGTAGCATCATGGTCCAGATTAGCATGTGAGGTTTACTTACCGCTCTTTCTGGTGGGTGATTATGTTTCACCGGTTTTAGATCTGAAGGAGACTAGGGGATTTGGCTAAGAAATCCCCACAGGCGGCGCCAAATTGTTTGACCAAAAGAGTGTTGAAACCTTTTTGATTAAATCAATTAATGATAACAAAGGGGTAAATCTTAGTCAAGCGTAATCAACTCCAGATCTAAAAATATGTAGCAATACAATGAGTGAAAAGTAGGAACAATCAATATTTATTGATATTCAGTATCTCATCTTTGGTGAGATGGAAAGAAAAATCAGTTTACATCCTTCAGAGGAGAAAATTGCAGAAGAAAGAGTCGAGAGGAAAAGTTTTCCCCCTCTTCCGAGAAGCCCCCTTCTATATATAGTTCTTGAAGCTTTACTGTGTCCTTTGACCAACGTGTTCTTCATGTGACGGTCTTTTCGTCGTTATTTGAGTACCGTTTTTACTTGGCATACATTGTCGATGATGGGACTGCGGTTTCTGGTACTTCTCGCCATTTCGCCACTTAGGCGGGGTCCTAGCTTGGTCGACCACTATGGTCAGATTTTGACCCATACATCAANATCCTTAAGGTACTTGACAGAAAGCTAACACATCAGCATCATATTTTAGAAATCTAAATTCTCATTTTTGGTTAATTTTACATGCATATTTATCTACTGTTAAGTACCCCATATCCTTAGCCCAATCATGAAAACGAATTATATGTAATTCATCAATGTCAGCTTGAAGAATAACTGGCCAAGTTTGCCCATTTACATACCTCATAATTGGGTCAACCACTAACCACCCTAGATGTTGAAACTGTAATCTCACATAGACAGCCATTGAAACCTATAAAAAAGAGGGGGGACAAGTCAGATACACTTTAACCCTAAAAAGCCATAAACTTTAGCAAAGTGGGAGACAAGAATATTTTGATATTCAAAAATCCCTAATTTTTTAACCCTAAATGCCATATCACTCATGAAAAAGACAAACCCCTAAAATAAAGTAAACATACGACTGTTTTCCCCAAAACCCTAATATAAAATCTCATAATTTGTGCATGCAGACAAAAGCCCTAATTTTTTAACCCCAAATGCCAGATCAGTCATGAAAAAGACAAAACCCCTAAAAAAGAGTGAATATTCGAGTGAATCCCCAAATATAAAATTCCTAATATAAAATACCAAAATAACAGATGTAAAATTGTGCATGCAGACAAAAATAGCTTTCACTATCAAACATTACCCACATTATTTCACAAGAAATTAGAAGACAGAAAAGAAAACGACATCAAAAGAAACAAACTAACCTTCAGAGCCTATAACGTGACTAAAATTGAACGTTCAAACCAAACGAAGCTCGATCAGCGTTTGATTAAAAGAGGGGGGACCCCAATCGGTTGGTTTTGGAGTGATTAAGATTTATTGATGTGTGAGGATGACTAATTTTCAGCCATTGCTTAACCTAGGTTTAAGAGGGGAGGGTTGGTTAGAGAGAGGAAAAGAGACGAAAAGTGGGGGAGGGTTTGTCGGTGTATTGATTAAAAACGGGGGGACCCCAATCGGTTGGGGTTTAATTTCGCGCCCTTGACGTGTACCAGTCTCATTGATCATTTGCTGACTGGATGGACACGTTAGCGAATGTGTAATACATGCGCGTATGATCTAGGGTCAAATGTGTTTATTAGTTATAGGTTTCACGAGTTTGAGTGTTTAAATGGGAAAGACGAAAGTTTGTGTATCGGCTTTAAAAAGCCCTACAAGTTTAAGTGGCCAGGAAGCCATTTCGCATTTTTTTTTTACCTGCCCTGGCTCTACGTGGGTTGGGTTTCCCTTAGCTCATTTGTGGGTCATCCGGTGTATGGATTATCCGGTGCGTGGGTCATCCCATAAGATGTGCCCATTCTCTTATGTGATTTGCGCAACAGGCGTCGTCTTCTCTTGCGAGCTTTGCGTGGATATTGGTTGTAACTTCTGCTTCTATATAGCATCTTGGTCTAGATTAGCATGTGAGGTTTACTTACCGCTCTTTCTGGTGGGTGATTATGTTTCAACGGTTTTGGATCTGAAGGAGATTAGGAGATTTGGCTAAGAAATCCCCACTGACGGCACCAAATTGTTTGACCAAAAGAGTGTTGAAACCTTTTTGATTAAATCAATTAATGATAATGAAGGGGTAAATCTTAGTCAAGCGCAATCAACTCCAGATCTAAAAATATATAGCAATACAATGAGTGAAAAGTAAGAACAGTCAATATTTATTGATATTCAATATCTCATCTTTGGTGAGATAGAAAGAAAAATCAGTTTACATTCTTCAGAGGAGAAAATTGCCGAAGAAAGAGTAGAGAGGAAAAGTTCCGCCCCCTTTTCCGAGAAAGCCCCCTTCTATATATAGTTCTTGAAGCTTTACTATGTCCTTTGACCAACGTGTTCTTCACGTGACGGTCTTTTCGTCGTTATTTGGGTACCGTTTTTACTTGACATACATTGTCGATGATGGGACTGAGGTTGGTCATAGTACTTCTCGCCATTTTGCCACTTAAGCGAGGTCCCAGCTTAGTCGACAACTATGGTCAGATTTTGACCCATACAATAGTGAGATTGCTATTACTCCTACTGGCCACAACTGACTTCAAGGTAGAAAATTTCGATATGCGAATGTTCCCATGACTCTTAATTTAATGTTCCACATTTAACTTTAATGATGCTTCCAGTTTCTCTAATTTCGAACAAGGAATATCACCTTCTTTTTCGTGTGTTTAAGCTTTAACTTCGTACCCCCAGTTCCTGACAAAAATTATATTGTTGGAAGAGTAAATATTTTGAAGAACTGTTACTCTTTTCATACCAATTATTTATCACTTTTCACGTATCCTTAGTTATTTTAATCGAAATTTGACAAGACTAATCCATTTTTAATTGAAAATCGATATATTAAAAGGTTGTAAGAAAAATTATATAAATTATAATTCTTCATGATAGATTTTAAGTTATTAATAAACTGTAATTTAAGCCGTTATTACTGTTTGTTATGACTATTTCTTTTTTTTTTTTCTTGAGCTGAGGTCTATCAAATATAGGCTCTCTACTTTTACAAAGTAAGGGTAACGTCTTCTTCATACTAACCTCCTCTGATCCCGCTTGTGAGATTACACTGAGTTTGTTATTGATGTTAATGTATTCGTACTCTTTGTTGCTTAGATGCTATTGTATAACACTTTAAAAAATGTACCAACATTGGCAAACTACATAAATCATATGGCATATGTAATCTTGAAAATAGGATAAATTACATGTTATAACACATAAAGATGATATGATAATATAAAAAGCATTACACCGACCTTATATATAAGTTTAACTCCTTACCAAAAAACAAAAACGTTTAACTCACAGAATAATCGTTTCTTTATTGCTCTAAAAGTATGTTTCTGCACTCTTTTGTGTATTTTGACTAAAATATCCTTAAAAGTGGTAAACAATAATATGTGCTACTGAATTTTGGATCTGAAGATGACGAAATATTGTCTTTTGGGTCCAAATCTAGACTCAAATAATTTATTAATCTAGATTCTAGTCATTATAGCAGCAAAATATCCGGTCGGACATTATTAACTCTGAAGAGTCAATCTTGTTATCTTCATTCAATAGATCTTCTCAATTGACATAGTGATTTGTCATTAAAATTAATTAGCCCACTCTCTCTTCAACATTATTGACAGATAATCTGCCTTTTGCTTCTCTTTCTCATTAATTAACTGGATTGTTGTCTTTAGTATTTGAATGTAGACTACAATTCTGACCGATATTTTGATGATAGATAACATATAGTCTTTGATTGGCCATATATATTAAAAAAAAAAAACAAACAGTGCTTAATTAATGCAGCATTTTGTTGAAGATATTAAATAATATCAGTATTAAGTCAAGTAAAATTTATGCATGATTTTATGCAATGATAGAATGTAAAACAAGATTTCATGTATTAGTTGTGCAATCATTAAATTATTTGAAGACAAAAACATTCTTTTAGAAAATTTATGTATAATATAATAGTAATTTCTTCATTATTAATCAACGAATAAACAATTTAAATACCCCAATCCCCACAAAACTAACATGGGAACCAAACCCCAAGTGCAAGGGTGTAATCAGTGAAAACCCTTCTCTTTTTCACATTTCATTTTCTACTATTTAATTTATAGGCCCATCATTTTTTCTCTCTCAAATAATCTTAACTTTTCTTCGAACATATTGGCCATCTTTGGAAGATTAGGCAATTAGTAAAAGTAGTTCTTTTATCACCATTACTTTTTTCTTCCTTCATTCTCTCCCACCCACCCCTCGCCTCCAATAGATTTCAATTTTTTTTCTAGAATGTTCGAGAAATAAATTATATTTACAATTTGAAAAACACACTACTTACTCTTTTGTCCTTAATACTCCATTATATGTTATGTATAATTTGGGAAAATTAGTTTTAAAATAAATGTTATCGGTTTCCCTTGTCACACTTCGTGTTTGGCGCTATTTTCTATAGGTTCGTCCCGTAAAACGTTGTACAAGTTTGTATTTTGAAAATAATTAATTTTACACTTTTTATTTTACCCTTTTATGAGAAGCTTTTATGACATACAAATGTTATAATATGTTTAGGACCACAAGTTTCACAAGTCATATACTCCAACATATATTATGATACACTTAAAAGTATTATTTTTTTTCTTAAAGTTCGTGTCGAGTCATACTATACAAACAAGACGCAAGCAAATTGGAGTGGCTGGAGTATTTTTTTTTTTTTTTTCCTTCAAGAATATTTAGAATTTATGAGGTAGGTTATGAATTGCCATTATGGCTTTTTAGAGTTGAACAATTTGAACTGAAAGACTTGAACCATTGAATTTGTATCTCAAAATGATAAAGTGATGTATGTCATTTTATTGCTTAATATATACTCCATTAAGGTAGCTAGAGGACTGAGAAAGAAGAAAGCAAATCAGATCAGACAACCTGGAATTCAAAAACATCATGATTTTGCAGCTTGCTCTTTCTCTACCTAAGAGTTGATTATTAACCAATTGACATCTTTCACTTTTCTGGTGTCAATTTCAGTTAGCAAGCCACATCCATCATAGGTGTAAAGTGTTTTGTTTTTTGCAGACACACGATATACCAAAATTTAGAGTCGCTCTAATTTGAATTCGTATCATATAATTAAGTCTATTAAACAATAAAAGGTTAGTATACTTTCTATTGTATATTTTAAATTTTCAAGTTCGAAGCCGCGGCCTCTGAATATACAGTCAAACATCTGTATAACAACCTCATTTGTTCCGAATATTTTTTACTGTTATAGCGAAATGGTGTTATAGAGAACATATATTATAACCTAATATGAACATTGGTTCCGAAAAAGCTTGACTTTTAGAGTAAAATATTGTTATTTAGTGTTTACCTCGAAAAATACGAGTAACAATTAAACTTGATTTGTGGTTTTAAAGATATGTGATTTAATTCAATACCAATTAATAATCAAGAAATACGAAGTAAAAAATGAAAGATAGAAGTGAATCAAACCAATGTTAGTTATCAGCAGTGACCTCGAGACGGTGACCTCGAGGTGGCTTAAGGCAGTAAGAACAATGAGGTAAGAAAATCAAAGTAAGAATAATCAAGCTAAGGGACAATTCTGACGAACAACAGGCAAAAAGGTAGAGAGTATACTCTTTGCTCAGTAAAAGATGGTCTTACAAATGATTGGGGTCCCCTTTATATAATGGGGGAACCCTAAATAAGGAATATTTCCATTTACAGTAAGGAATATTCTTATTACAGCTGTCTAACCATCTAGTACGGAATCGTACGATCCTACTCCGTAATTTGCGCCATAATTTTGAGGACGTGGCAGGAATCTAGCTCGTTCTGGTACAAATCCATAACGGTGCTATTTCGGGGTAGAACATGCCCGACCTCAGTATGCATCATGCTTTGCCTTCGAACTCGGGTCTGGTTCCTGGAGCTCAAACCTGGCCTTACGCGGACTCGGACATCGGACGGCCTCTCAAGTATATGGATCGAAAGCATTCGATCTCGACCGTATACATATAGGAATGTTGTTATAGAGAATTTTTAGTGTATATAAAAAATTCCCATGATCCCACCACACATATGAGAAGTTGTTTTGGTTTTCAGTAGAATAGCACTTCTTCTTTCAAGAATTAGCCAATAATTAGTACTGAGTTTCTTGTGTACTCCAATTTATCAATTTACCAATAGCATCATGCCACACTAATCAGATGCCACATTGCATAAGGTGACTTTCATGATTCTCCCTCATTACTTTTCTTAAAATATATACTTAACTTTAGAAGAATAATCATGTTTGAGATTTAAAAGCACTTGAGTGTCTTTTGCCCATTGGATGAGAGTTGTATGAACCAAAGTCATTTTCTTTTCCAAAAATATACTCCCAATCTTTTCCACACAACCCTTTCTTTAATAAATAATTTCTAGATATGACATTTCATTGATAAATTCGTATAATTTGATTCAGATACCTGTCAAACTTCCCCAGTTGGTTCAAGGAATAAGTTTTTTGTATTCTCCTTTAAAATAATTATCTTGATTCTGTTTCTTTCTTCCTTTAATTAAATTTCCTAATTAGATGATGAACTAGGACCACCAAATAAAAATGGAAATCGACCTAACTTGAGAAACTTTTTTTCTTCTTCTTCTTTTGTGGTCCTTTATGATTTTTCCCTACCATTAAACCTTTTTTTTCCCTTTTTATTTTTCTTTCTCCATTTTATGTTTTTGGACTTTGTATACTAGGTTCTGAAATTTCAGGCAGTTTCAGTCTTTCTAATGTCTTTACATTTTATTCCTTTCAAACTACAAAGTTTCTCTTCTTTCTTCAGATCAAACTGTTTGACTCAAAAGTTATCAGATACTTTTTAAGCAAATCAATCAAAAGAAATGAACGGATAAATCATAGCCAATCATAATTAATCACTGAATCAGAAGACAAATTTGAGATGTATGAATCATCCATTGGGGAATGGAATAGACGGGGTTTTATTCATCATAGTAGCTTGACCTGCCTCCCATTAGAGAGGTTCAGGATCTTACATTTATCTTGTTCACCGCCCCGTTCATGGAGCGCAAAGCCTCCCTTTGAAGGTTCTCATTCTTGGTATTTATAGCCTCAAGCTCTGTGAACAGGTCACGAGCCGTCGTAGTTTAGTCGAGGAGACGTCCTCCTGTCGCGAAAGGGCCGTGACCCCCTTGTCCGCCTTAAGAACAGCTGTCATGAGTTTTAAGTCAGTTGCATTGACCATTCGTTATAAGTTGGTTAGGACGGGGCCGGCTCTGTGGCTGTCGTATGGTCAAATTTTTACCAATACAGTTAGTCCCTCCGTTCGTCGAGGTCGTGCCTGTGCCGACCTCGGCGGACGGATAGAGTGGCGTAATCAGGAGGAGTCGGGCTCGCCTTTTCGGTGTTTTCGTACCGTCATGGCGGTTTCGGAACCGAAACGTCGATTGGTAAGTGAAGCGCTATTTCGAGCAGTAGTTCATAATGGCGCACGTTTCCGTGAACGATTCATTTAGTGCCTGGTCACATATTAATGGTGACTATTAGGTTTCGTGAAGGCAGAGTGTGCTGCTTATAAACAGAGGATTTGCCATTTGCCTTTTGCGCGCTCATCGTTCTTTCGAGAGAAATTCTGAGAAAACTTTCCTTCTGCCAAATCGCATTTTTCTATCCTCTTGTAATCGCTATCATTATTGATCTCCTCGTTTCTCCCAAAAAAGCTCATCTTTATCTCGCTCGTGAGTCAATTATGGCAGGAAATTCTTATCGCGGTAATCTTCCGGCTGATTCTCCGGTGGTTGAAAATTCCGTTCAGTCAACTGAAGGCTTAGAGCTGATGGAATGTGAAGAAGTTCCTTCAGTCGATAAAGTTCTGCCTCGTCCGGGAAATCCGGTGGTGGATTTTTGCGCACCAGGCGGCGTGGAGCAGGTGGACACTGCTTCTCTAATGGGGGAAGTGGGGATAACACAGATGCGGGAGCAGTGGGGCATTCCGCGCTACGTCGAGATTGCGCTTGCGAAGACTGAGGATAGGGTTCAGATCGACCGTCGAGAGTATTGCTCGTTCTATGCTTATCCCTTCATAGTGGGGTATATACTCCCGCTCCCGATGTTGGTGGTCGACTTCTGCCTTTATTACGAGGTGTGTCCGGCCCAACTTTCTCCTTACCTCTATAAACTGTTTCTCATGTTTATCAAGTATGCGGAGCTAGCCGGTAGGGAGGTCACTCTGAGACACGTGCTTAGTCTCTTTGCTCCTCAAAAGATCCGCGGCACCATGATCCATGCGCGCCCCCGAGGGTCGAGGGGCTTGGTGGTTGGGATGGACGACAGGACCAACCGTCGCTTCTTTGAAATTTTTTTCTATATTCGGACTGAGCACCTTGTGGCGGACCCGAGCGGGTTCCCAGAAGTTTGGAATTTTGCACGTAAGTCCTCGTTCCCGACTTGAATAGTGCCCTGTCTTGACCTTCTTTACGCCTTGTGTTTGTAGTTATTGATTTACTTTAATGTTTTGTAGCTGAAAAGCTACCGCTGCCTCCTTTAGAGGGGATCCAGGAATGGGTCGAGGCCGTGCTTCCTCATACTGCGGGGATTCGCACATGGTCGACTTTTTGGGAGAGACACAGACGTAGGCCCCTGACAGGTGAAATAGCGGCCCTACTTCATTTTTGTTTTGCCTTATTTTGACTTTTACTCATCGAACATTTGTTTGTTGTGGTTAGGGAGAACTCGTCGCGTCAGAGCTCCTCGGTTAGCTTTCCGTCGACCGGCTGCGTCTACTCGACTTACTGCGACGCCTGCGCCTCGTCCGGTGTCGAGGGAAGCGTCGGTTGAATCGTTGGTAGCCTCCTCTCCGACACGGTCCGTGTCTTAGGACGTGGGGCTATCTGGGGCCACCCGCCCTCAAACTGACTCGCCACCAACCGGAGAGGAAGAAGGGCCATTGAAAAGGCGGAGGGTAGCATTTGTGGCGGCTCCTCCAACGGTAATCAATTTGGATTCTCCAGTAACGGAGTCAGAGGGAGAAGTTGTTGTGGCGCCTGCCGTTGGGAGGGGGCAGTTAGTTGAAGTTGCCCCCGTCAGTTTAAGCCAAGCGAATGTTTCTCTTTTGGAGACCCGGTCGGAAATTCCTGCTGCTGAGGCGGAAGGTCAATCTCTAGGGGGTCGCCGTTGAGACTTTGAATGCACCTTCGTCGACCACGGCGGGTGGTTCTGGACTATCGACGGCGGAGAGGGGAAAGGATGTGGTGGACGAGTATGAGTCTGAGTCTGATTTGGACCCCGACGACGTCCGTATGTTTGAGGAGGGCTTTACCAACTCTGCGGTTCGCGCATGGGGGCCGACCCATTTTATTGAAGTTTCTTCAGATCTGAACCTGCTGACCCAAGGAAGTAGCTTGGTGTCGCAATTTGAGTTGTTATGTTCGGAGGCCGAGAACGCATCCCTGAGGAGCGTTTCTGATGTTGAGGTGATGAATGAAGTGGCCGTGATGGGCCTGAGGGTACGTAGCGCGACCCCAGCTGTTCCTTCATTGTCTTAGCCTGGGCTTTAGTTTTAATTGTTCTCTCTGTTTTGCAGACTTATTTGCTGGAGGTGGAGAGCATCCGCAGAGCCAATGTCCATTCGAGGATCTTTATGCAGATGTTCGGAAAGTATTGCCGTTATCGTGACAGGTGCCGAGAGCTGCACGGGCGATTGAGGAACAATCCTTGTAACCGAGCTCTGGGTGAGGAGCTGGAAAAGCGGGATCGAGAGCTGCTGCAGGCGCTTGGTAGCAAAAGCGAGATTGAAGAGCAAATTCGTATGAAGGATGAGGAGCTCGAGGTGGGAAAGGGGATTGCCGCTGAGTGTGCGCATCTGCGGGATAAGTTGAGGGAGATGGAATTGGAGGCGGAGCAGAACCAGGTTAAGGCGGCGGAGATGGCCGTGGAGTGGAGTGGGAAGTTGGCGGAGATGGAGGGCGAGATTGCTGCCTTGAATCTTCGGGAGAGGGATGCCTCGACGAGGGCTAGGGCGTTGGAGGAGGCGATCCGCGTTCATGAGGCTGAACGAGATTCGGAGAGGACTACTGCGGCCCTCAGGGAAGAGGGGCTCGAGGAGCCAATTAGTGTCTTTGACCGGGAGGCCCAAGTTCTGTCGGATCGAATTGCGGTCTTGGAGGAGGAGAACCAGCGACTGCAGGACCAAGTTGGGTCGTCACACACTGCCGTTCCCAACCAGGCTCATGACATTTGGGTCTATGCTGAAGCTCAACGTGATATCTTCAAGAACTTGTGGGAGGCAGGTACAGTGACTGAGGCGGCTTTCGAGGTAGCACGTCAGAAGGCTCGTGAGGCCCGTGCTGAGTGTGGTTATGATGTGGCGACGCCCGAGGCTGACGATAGTACGAGTGGTGGCGAGGATGGCGCCGAGTGAAAGAATTTGTTCGTTTTTTTTTATGTCGACCGGCCCTGGCCGGGTGTAAGCGGGGATGACCCGCATTCTCAACTTTGTGGATAAATGAATTTTCTTTTTCGTCGTTTGTCTTGCGCCTATTTCGTACCTTCTTTTTCTTTCTTTTTTTGCAAACTTGAAGTGTCGACTTTTTGAGTTTGACGGGGGTTGGTGTATCAGCCCTTAACTGATGACGGTTCTTCCCCTTCGTCTCGATATGAGTGAGGTGGAATTGTCATTTTATGGCGAGGAAGCTTGGCCACAGTTTCGGCCCGATTGAGGTCGAACTAGCTTTGATGGCGAAGGCACTTGACCTTATCCTCAATTCAAGCGGGGTCGAACTTACTTTGGTGGCGAAGGCACAGCCTTATTCTCAGTTCGAGCGAGGTCAAACTTACTTTGACGGCGAAGGCGTTTAGCCTTAGCCCTAGTTCGACTGAGGTCGAACTTGCCTTGATAACGAAGGCACTTAGCCTTAGCCCCAGTTCGACTGAGGTCGAACTTGCTTTGATGGCGAAGGCACTTAGCCTTATTCTTGGTTCGAGCGAGGTCGAACTTACTTTGATGGCGAAGGCACTTAGCCTTATTCTTGGTTCGAGCGAGGTCGAACTTACTTTGATGGCGAAGGCACTTAGCCTTATTATTGGTTCGAGCGAGGTCGAACTTACTTTGATGGTGAAGGCACTTAGCCTTATTCTTGGTTCGAGCGAGGTCGAACTTACTTTGATGGCGAAGGCACTTAGCCTTAGTCCCAGTTCGACTGAGGTCGAACTTATCTTGATGGCGAAGCTTCTGGGTGATTTTCGATCCCTAGCTTGAAACGTTCCTGTGCCGGTTTCCGGCCTTGCACCGCATTAGGGGTGAGGGGAACGCTTCACACTTCTGTCCTGAGGGAGAAGGGGGCTTCTTCTTCTCATTTGGGATTTTTCAAGATTGACTGGGCAGAGGATCTTAGCTTCCTTTGATGCATTCGAGTATTCTGTGCTCGATGCGCTTCCTTTGGCTTGTTCGAGTTGGATTGCCTTCTTTTTGGACGTTCCTTTGGCTTCGATCCAGGAAGAAACTATGTGATTTCGCTAGGAAATCCCCACAGACGGCGCCAAATTATTTGACTCAAAAGTTATCAGATACTTTTTAAGCAAATCAATCGAAAGAAATGAACGGATAAATCATAGCCAATCATAATTAATCACTGAATCAGAAGACAAATTTGAGATGTATGAATCATCCATTGGGGAATGGAATAGACGGGGTTTTATTCATCATAGTAGCTTGACCTGCCTCCCATTAGAGAGGTTCAGGATCTTACATTTATCTTGTTCACCACCCCGTTCATGGAGCGTATACTGCCATTTTTCTGGTTTCTGGCCCAGTTGAAGAAGAAGCCCCCCTTTGAAGGTTCTCTTTCTTGGTATTTATAGCCTCAAGCTCTGTGAACAGGTCACGAGCCGTCGTAGTTTAGTCGAGGAGACGTCCTCCTGTCGCGAAAGGGCCGTGACCCCCTTGTCCGCCTTAAGAACAGTTGTCATGAGTTTTAAGTCAGTTGCATTGACCATTCGTTATAAGTTGGTTAGGACGGGGCCGGCTCCGTGGCTGTCGCATGGTCAAATTTTTACCAATACAGAAACAACTTTAGTTCACAATTTCGACCTAATAGTCAACACAGTTTATTTTAAAGAGACTTCTTCATTTATAAAAGTATTTAGTCCGTCAGTTGTTATTTTTATAAGTAACATCATTTATTAGGAGAATATAAGTAAGAGGTGCATCATGTTCCTTAATTTCTTATTATTACAGCATATATTAAATAATGAATGAAATTGTACGGAAGAAAAGATTATACATTCTCTCGACTTTCTACACTAAACAATGAATATGATGCATGTCAATTTTTTCTTAAAGTTGAATTCAGCATTATTTTGAGTTTGTATTTTAATTAAAAACATATCTAGCATATTTTGCTATGCCCAGACAAATGAACGTTCTTACTCCAACGGCCAACCCCAATAAAATTTTTGACCTTATATTTTTGCGATAAAGAAAATAAGATAATTTAAGTATTTTACAAAATTATATTTTCTGGGGACTATTAAAATGAGAGGGCCCGATTTCAATTGGTACCCTCACCCAAAAACCGTTGCTCGTAAATCGTAATAAATGCAGAAGATGCTATTTTTAAATATGTACAGAGTGGTAGGTGAGATTCTGACCAATATATACGCCATTATCTATTGCTTTGTTCATTCAATTTAATTACAAGAGTCCAAAGTCTACTATATAATTTGTGGCCTGTGGGATATATAAATTTTTACAATATATTCTACTATAATATGTAATGTGGTGTCAAGTATTAATAAACTTAACATTCTTAGATATTGTGCTATTTTTCTCCAAGCTCTTCTCTTGTGAACCTTGGCCACTAGTAAAAATTGGTTTATTATATTGCATATAGTAAACAGTAAAAATTTCTAATTATGGACATATGAACAATTGCTCTCCATGAGTCTTTTCCATTAGGTCAAAAATCAGTCTTGGACATTATAGTTAATGTAAAATGGAAACATAAAACTCAGTGTAGTTTCATTAACCCATTATGTGCGAGAGGAATGTCACACATAGTCTTTTTGACTTAAAAGATTAAAAGTAGTTGATAAGTATCTGAAACTCATTAGTACTAAAATAAAAAATACTGTACTAAAGTAGATATCATAAATAAGTACATATGATTTCAATTATTACTCCATTCGTTTCAATTTAGATGACATATTTTGCTTATCGAGAGTCAAACTGTGTGAAGTTTAACCAACATTTTAAAAAGTATTTTTTATCCTTTTTGTATAGTTTTTGAATATCTTAATTTTATGTTTAAAATATTGAGTTGAACTTATCTAATTTAGTTTCAAAGTTTAGTCAAATTAATATCCGATACGTGAAATGTGCCATCTAAATGGAAACTGAGAAAGTATATCACAACTAACTGTATGAAACACTAATATGTAATATCCATGGTGATCTTAGAGTCAACAAGGCATCTATATAGATAATAAGTAGAATAAAACTTGCTCTATCATTTAATTTTCTCATTTCATTAAATAAATCTAATTTCACTATCTATCATGTCATTAATTAGAAAAACATGTTTGACAAATGATGATTGAACTCCCAAAAAAACCACAAATAAATGAAAAAACAAGTCAAAAGTTCCTTAGTATAGAAGGTTGCATTTTTCTTTGCATGTCTTTGCCCAAACCATCCCCCACCCTTTGACTTTGCAGTTCGTGACTGCCAATGTTTAACATTTTAGTTTTAATCAAACAAACACCTTGACCTAATTTTTGACGCAGACTAATCAGTACAAATATCATATAAAGCATAAAAAAGTCACTAGTAGAAAAAAACCAAAGTCCCCTCAACTGAAAAACTGACCCCCTTTTCACTTCATACAGTGGCTTTAACACCCCCCCCCCCCGCCCAAACTCCGTAACCCAATCCACCTCTGCAGTAGTAGTATGTAGAGAGAGCTATAGAGTACAGAGGGTTTGAAAAATCACCATTGATCAAATCATAAAGACTGAGTTTGCAATAAATGCAAGCTAAAAACCAGTAGCTGTTTTCATCTGCCTGGTTTTCTTTTAACACCCTTTTCATTCTTGTTTCTGAATATTCACCAAAAATGGCTGGTTAAATCTTGAACACTTCATTTTTTTTAATACTGATTATGGGATGTGTTCTTGGAAAAATAGCTGCCGGAAAATCCCGCCGGGGAACCAAGAATTCGAATGCTTCCGATGGTGTTGGGGTTCCGGAGGTTGATGCCAAGATCACTCAACCTCCACCGACGGCGCCGGCGCCGTCAGTGCCGGAGTATTACAGTCACAGAATATCGGGAAACTCGTTCAAGATAAATCAGCAGCAAGGGTGGCCGGCGTGGCTTGTTGCCGTCGCCGGAGATGCAATAAAAGACTGGACTCCTCGTCGAGCTAATACCTTCGAGAAACTCGATAAGGTAAATGGTACTACTACTTCAGCGCAATGTACTGCGCTTTCATGCAGTACTTTTGCCGTGGGAAATGTTAACTATACGTGTGTGTAATAATGTTCCTTAATTGTATCGCAATAATAATGAATTCTTTGATACTAAGTAATAATGTCAGGGGAAGGTACAACTTGCCACTCGCGAGGTATAAGATATTAAAGCTGCACTTTTTTTAGTACATTCTTTTTCTTTTTCTTTTTTGACACCGATACTCGCATTGTTGCTCCGACTAATCTAGATTCACGCCGCCTAAGGCCCATTTAAGGGGAAGCTTTTTAATACATTCTTGATGTGCTGCAAAAGGAATGTTCAATTTCTAGAGCCTAGGGGTGGACTGCAAAGGAATTGATACTTTAGGCTTTGGTAGTTGTACTTTAGTTGTTAAGTTTGCCAGTGGCGGATCCAGGTTTTCAAAGTTATGGGTGCTCGCCCATTAAAATTCTAAAAATTAATTTAGTTGTGGGTGCTTACTCAATATTTATCTAAATATTTTTATAATTGCCTATGCAAATTACTAAATATTATCAAATGTAGTGGGTGCTTAAGCACCCACAAGAGCCTATGTAGATCCGCCAATGAAGTTTGCCTGTTTTAATGTGTGTAATGCAGATTGGGCAAGGAACATATAGCAATGTATATAAAGCAAGGGACTTGATAACAGGGAAGATTGTTGCATTGAAGAAAGTTAGGTTTGATACATTGGAGCCAGAGAGTGTGAAGTTCATGGCAAGA
Source organism: Nicotiana attenuata (assembly GCF_001879085.1). Lineage (NCBI taxonomy): Eukaryota > Viridiplantae > Streptophyta > Magnoliopsida > Solanales > Solanaceae > Nicotiana > Nicotiana attenuata. The sequence goes on from NW_017670810.1 coordinate 362,395, forward strand.
GAAATACTTGTTTTGAAAAAACTGAACCATCCCAATGTCATCAAACTTGAAGGTTTGGTTACTTCAAGAATGTCTTCTAGTCTTTACCTAGTTTTTGAGTACATGGAGCACGATCTCGCTGGACTAGCTGCTGTTCAAAAAGTCAAATTCACTGAACCACAGGTTTTACTACCATCTCTTTTCACCTTCAGAATAAGGTCGTTGGTCGATGTAGTTAAACACACTTGTGTGTTTAACTGCTTTCTTGGATTTTGTCTAATGTATTAGTCACACAGTTGGTTTCCTCAAAAACAGTACCCTTACCTGATTATTAGTATAGCCTAATTTGGTACTACTCTGCCAAAACACTTACTTTTGTTTTGTTATTATATGTATGTAATTTGGTTTCCTTTCGTTATGGAACCTGGTATATCTTCTCTAATTATAGAATGTTGTTTGTCTTCTAGCTTTCATTCTTGTGCTTTCTGATGTTACTGCTGGTCTTTTCTAGGCCATTGGGCCAGATCATGGTGTTTTTGGGAATCCAATGTTGAGCTGTTTGCAGATATTTCATTTTAGATAGTGCTACTGAGTGAAATAATGGTGTATTCGATGTATAGAAATTTTCCATCTACTCAGTCAGCAAAGGGATTACATCACAATTTGTTTTATCTTAACGTAAAAATTTCTTTTGAACGATAGTTCTGCTTTAGTAGATCTGTATGCAGAAACATAAAAGATATTGAGTTAGCTCAGTTTCATGTATTGAAAAGGCATATGGAATTTTCTTTACATGCTCTTCTTGGATGATGAATAAAGAAATCCTAATTGGATATATTACTTGTACTATTAGTTATGCAAATGGTATGGGCTGAAAATCCTGTTTAGATCATAGTCTCTGCATTTCTCAAGTACGTTGTCTTGAAACAATGGATCATTATTGTTTAAGTTATCTGGTTGACGATCCATCTCAAAATAAAGTTATCTGGTTGATGATTTATCTGTCTCCTCAACTAGTTTCAGACTGAGATGTTCATTCAACATTTCCTTGTACACCTGGGTGAATTGTCTGTTATTAGTGACTAGCTAAGTTGTCTAGCTCATATATTATTGCAGGTAAAATGCTACATGAAACAGTTACTCTCTGGTCTAGAGCATTGTCACAATAATGGGGTCCTCCACCGTGATGTAAAAGGTTCCAATTTGCTAATTGATAATGAAGGGATTCTGAAAATAGCTGATTTTGGGTTGGCTGCATTTTATGATCCTGAACACAAGCAGCCTATGACTAGTCGTGTTGTGACTCTCTGGTACCGCCCACCTGAACTTCTTCTTGGAGCTACTCGTTATGGTGTTGGTGTTGACCTGTGGAGTGCTGGTTGCATTTTAGCTGAGTTACTAGCAGGGAAACCAATAATGCCAGGCCGAACAGAGGTGTTTTACTCTTTGTGTGACTTTCTACATTTGATATAAGGCCGACTTCTTATTATCCAGAAAATCAGCTGTTGAGACTCTGATACTTTACGTTCTAGGTTGCCCAAATTAATAAACTGACTTTCAAGCTACATAATTTTTTTTATTCTGAAGCAAATAATTAGGTTTGTTCAGTTGATTATTTACTTTCTTGAGGCACAGATGTCAAGATAAAGTGACTCACTTGGACATTCTTTGGCTGCTTAGGTTGAGCAACTCCACAAAATATTTAAGTTGTGTGGCTCTCCATCCGACGAATATTGGAAGAAATTCAAGTTACCAAATGCTACTCTTTTTAAACCACAGCAACCTTATAAACGCTGCATTGCCGACACATTCAAGGATTTTCCACCCTCTTCACATCCTCTGGTTGAAACACTTCTTGCTATTGATCCCGATGAAAGAGGCACAGCAACTTCAGCTTTGAACAGCGAAGTAAGTCATCTGATAATCTTGAAAAAAGATGCTGTTATACCTTAGAGGTAGCTTAGTTGATGCCATGCTCTGCTCCGCTGTTAACCTGTCTTTTCTTTCTGATTTCAAAGCGTCATTTATTTAGTTCGGAATTCTACTCCGTTTAAGTTACTGGTTCTAATTAATAATTTGTACATATTCAATAAATTTCTTAAGACAAATACAGGGTTTGGACCAAAGCTACTGGATTCGGCCGAACCCCTAACCGAAGCGCTAGCTCTACTCCTGCATTGTGCTCACATGTGCTTAGATCTTAAGTTGTACAAATGAGTTGCTGTATTCTATTTCTGATATTAGTACTTGTAATCTACAGTTCTTTACAACTGAGCCATATCCTTGTGAGCCTTCAAGTTTGCCAAAGTATCCTCCGAGCAAGGAAATGGATGTAAAACTGAGAGACGAAGTGGCCAGGAGGTGTGTTTTAATCAATATTGAAATATTTTTTCACCATTGGCTTGTCATCCACTGAGACCTATCTTCTTTATAGGCAAAGAGGTTTGCACGGAAAAGCTCAAGCTGTCGATGGCACCAGGAAGGTGAGAATTCGTGAGAAAGTTAGCCGCGCAATTCCAGCTCCAGAGGCAAATGCAGAGCTCCAACCAAACTTAGATGTAAGTGAGACGAACTTTATTTTCTCCTTAATCTGCATGTTGCTTCTGTCTATAATCTTGACTGTCACTTCATGTAATGGAAGTTGCTCATTATATTAGAGGATGGGACCGTCAAAGAGTTGAGCAAAAGTTCGTTTGTCATCTGATATTATGTTTGTTGCAATTTTAAACTCTGATATGGAGTGTTGCTCTTGTTTGATGCTTCTAAATAGTGTAAAACATCAGTCCATTTCCTCCTAAATCTCTTTGTTTTCCACTGTTAGTACTCATTTGCCTACATCCTAACTCCTTTATTGCCTACTAGTCTTTTCTCTGTCAATTTTCGTCATACTCATCCCACTTTTTTTCTCCAGAGGTGGAGAGTGATGACACAAGCCAATGCTAAGAGCAAGAGTGAGAAATTTCCTCCGCCACATCAAGATGGAGCAGTCGGATACCCTCTTGATGCATCACACAACGGTCCTGTATCATTCAGTGTAGCTGATGCTTCTTTTACTTCATCAAATTTTGATCCAAAATCACGATCTTCGAGAAGTACAAAAACTACAGCTGGGACGTCGAGGCAGAGGAGAAATAAGAAAGAAGAGCCTCACATGGCTCCTTCACGTAAGCTTATCCATGCATTCCTTCCATCTTCTGTTAGGCTATCTATAGATATGAGACTGAGGGGTAGAGCTTCTGTTTCGGAGACATTTAGTCACCATAGATGAGAGGAAGATTCCCAAAGCAATAAATTTTGTGGCTTCAAAGGGGATTTTCTTTCCTGTTTTCGGTACATGCAGCCTCCCTTTTGCTTGTTATTGTATTCCATGTAATTATTCTACAGTTTTGTGTATGATTCGAAATAGATGTATCACATGGATTTGGGGTTATAATTTACACCCAACATCCATTGTATAGTTGCAACTCATAATCTGATTGCAGCCTTTACGTTGTTGTTCTTTGTCTCATTGGTTGCTCGTATTCTTTCAGCTTTACTTTCGTCTCTTTGTAGAGTTGGGCGTTCTTATGCTAAGAATTTCTAAGTTGTTCCGCACCCTGGTAGTTGCCTGAAATTAACTCAAAACAATTTTCTTTAAATACACAAGTTACAAAGCTTGATTACGATTATGACATATTTTGTGGAAAACATTTTCCAGAAAGAAATATATATATTAAAGATTGATCATAATATTAGCAAATTGAAGAGCATCTTGATGAAACTTTTGAATTCTTAGGATTAATAATAATGCTTATGTGTTCAGTTGAAGCAAGTAATATAACGTTAGAAAGTTAAGAGAGTTGTATGAAAAATAACTACCATCCTACAACTGAGGGAAGTCATTTTCCCCCTTTGATAAAAATTTGTCCTCTTGAGCTACCCAATTTTTCACGCCAATCATGTAAATCGTCAAAATCTCATACTAGTAGAATAATCTTTAGGTTATTCAATAAGCAGAAACTTAAAAAGTTACACCAAGTGATATATTGTCATTTGCAAGCCCAATTCTCTTCGAAAACTGGATGGGTGTTATTGATCAACTCGTTAGGAATTCCCCGGATTTGCTGCTAGCAAATACTAATACAACAAGAATAGATCAAATTATACATGTCAGCGTAGAGTTTGATCTTGTGAACCATTTAATACCAACAGCAGTTGAAACTCAGCAACGAAGTATGCAATGAGATCGACTACTTGCTCTTCTACCAGTAGAAGTATATGTTTATCTTACATAACATTTGGTAACACCAGTGAAAAGGAGCAAAGAACCGGCAAAATTTATTTTCTACAAGTTTTATTTCAGATATCACTAACTATTCTAGTTTCACTATAGCTTTTCTTCTTCTTCTTCTTCCTTTTTCATGGTTAAACTAAACTTCTCAGGGGATGGTATAGCCAGAAGCATCCACTCACAGACAGATAAACAATCAATATCCACAAAGAGGAAATAAAATGCTTAAGACTGGCTTGGTAGGCTTTCTTTCTACCAAGCTTAGGCAGTTGCAGCCATTGGAACTGATTTTGCTGCTCTGTAACATGCCCTCTTTGCTGCACGAACAATATCTTCAACCTGTACAGGCAGATTCAGATATTTCAGAAGGCAAGACAACCAGTGATGTCAACTGTTATTAGCAATTCACCAATAAATCTATTCCCTATGAGCTTCTTGGTTTATCCACTGTTCTTATGTGAACACCTTTACACTTTCAATGTTCACACGTATATAGTTGTCTGTGTGTTCATGACATATGACCCTTTTTCTGGAGTTGATATGATAGACTTCATGAACTTGCATACACTTGTGTTATTCTCTCAGTAATTTGTCGCAAACTTTTTTTTCCATTTTCTTCTCCCTATGCTACAAATGATAAGATGTGGCAAACACTGCATTAGTTAGTATGATATGAATACTATCTTCTACGGCTCTACCAGCAGATCCTCTTTCCGAAGTACAACAACAACCCAGTAGAATCCCAACTACCACTAGTGGGGTCTGGGGAGGGTAGAATGTACGCAGACCTTACCCCTCTTTCCAAGGTACATCAAACACTAATCTTTCAACATCATTCAGTTATGCCATCACTGTAAGAGAACAGAGAGTTCAACGGATTCTCATGTCTTTTTTTTTGCCCCCACTCCCAGCCCCTTTTGGGTTGATAAAGCACCATCATCACTAATTTTCAACATCATTCAGTTGTGCCATCATTCTAGAGAACAGACAGTTTAACGGCTTCTCATGTCTTCTTTTCACCCTCCTCCCCAACCCCCTTTTGGGTCAATAAAGCACCCTCGTCCACCCAGTTAATGGTCATATTTGCCAAATTTACCACAAGCCATAACTAGGATCATCTGAAAGCTGCTCCTATTTACCGGTAAGGGAGGAAAAAAGGGTGGGTACTAACCTGTGGGACAGCCATCCTTTCAAGATTTGCTGCATATGGCATAGGAACATCAGCCCCAGATATCCTCTCGACTGGGGCATCAAGATACTCAAAACTTTCCTCCACCACAGATGCACTGATACAAAAAGAATTTATAGTCTAGTAAGCTTGATTGACCAAAAACAGGAACAAAATAAAGCTCTTTTCTGCTTTCTTTCTTTGCGTTTTTTTTTTTGGGGGGGAGTGGGAGTGGGAGGGGGGGGGGTTATGGTGGTTGTCACACAGAATTAAAATAGATTCAGGGTAGAAGTCTGTGTAAACCTAATCTCAGCTCCAACACCGTGTTGTGGGAACCCTTCTTCTACAGTTACAAGTCTGTTGGTTTTCCTCACGGACGCATTAATGGCGGGTCTATCAAGTGGACGGATAGAGCGCAAATTTATGACCTGTTGACCCCAAAAAAATAGAAAGACAAAAAGGAAAAGTGAAATGAAAGCTGGAACGTTTTCGGCATATTAAAATTTTAAAATTTAAAGGTAAAACTGGAATATGCACTCCTGGAGTCTCACATACCTCAGCACTAATTCCTTCTTTTGCAAGAATTTCAGCAGCCTTCAAAATTCAAACGTGATATAGTTATGTGGAAATGAATGATTATAGCCAGAAACAGTGATATGCTATGCATTCTCTGTGCAAGATCTAATATGAAGTACTAAATCAGACCAATTTTTAGTTTTTGATGAAATTCAGAATACAGAAGCGGATCATGTGTTGCAGAACAGGATTAATCAGTGATGTGTTCCGAAAAACTCAAACACTGTGATACAAAAAGACAGACAAACCTTAAGAGCATAACCGACCATCTTTGAGAAAGCAGTAATAGTGACATCCTTTCCTTCACGTTCTATCTGCCAATGTTTGTAAAGTAAGGAACAGCAGCAACATATAAATATAAGAAACAATGACAGAAAGCAGCACTTGCCTTAGCTTTTCCAATGGGAAGACAGAAGCTAGAATCAAGAGATTCAGCTGAAACAGGAAAAGACTCACCATATCTGCATCATTCAAGTCATATGATGATGATAGATATTAGAAGCAGAAAAGTGTATCACTTGAATAGCTAAATCAGCAATGCAACTCACAGCAGTTCATTTTCCAGAAAAACAACAGGATCTGGATCCCTGATAGCAGCTTTTAGCAGGCCGCGAGCATCTTCAGAAGAGTATGGAGCTAGCACCTTCAATCCAGGACATGCACCATACCATGCGGCATAGCACTGGAAAAATGACAAATGGAAGAACCATTAGGCTTATAGTAATTTAGATGCATATGACATACAAACATGCGAGAACACCTCAATGCAAAAATGACAAATTCTAACATCCTGTCACCCAGATGTTAGTCTCAAAACAACTTCAGGTTGAAGAAGGATTGTGGTCAGACTAATGTACAATGCTGTTTCACAAGTTGTTGACATGCTGTCTCATTGATCCTTTAAACCAAGTAACAATTACTTGTATTTCACCAGGCTAACTTAAACCACGTCACTATTGACTCATTACTGGAATGAACGCAAAAAATACCACATTGAGTAGAAGATTTAACTGAAGGCAACAACTTTTTACACATCCAATAGAAACCAAGAAACCAGTATAAAACATCAATATTAACATTGCTATTCCAGATTATCCGCCGATCCATTAACTGGCACACAATAACTTTCAGTTTCAAACAAAGATTAAATATTTACTGCAGCACCTTTTAGGCTTTTAACAATAAGCTCACGTGATGCTTAGCTTGGTTTAACCTAACTTACAGGAACTCCAACATCCATACCAGGAAACACAACAAGCCACATTTCAGTTGACAGACATACTTGAGAATGTTGAGCACCAACTCCAGCTGCGGCACCATTAGGACCCCTGAAGACGATGGGGACTGATATCTGACCGGCAGACATGTAGTTTGATTTTGCAGCAGAGTTGATAATATGGTCAATTGCCTGCATGAGTTCCAGAAAGGTTATGCCTTCGGTCAGCATTCAAATGGTATAAACCATAACTCAAGAAATACTGACAATATAAAAAGTTTGTACAAACATGATGCCAACATGCCGAAACCAAAATGTCATGATCTGATGCAGTAGAGCCTCTTTTTTTATTCAAAGAGGAAGACTAAGATACAGAAAGAAACTTAGCAGGAGAAAGTAATAACAATCCCCATTCCTCCTAATAGAACATATTCAGGAAGCTATTCCTTCTAATTTGGAAGGAAACGACCCCCATATAGTTATATACCATTTGGCCAACAATTACTTGATCGTATAGCATGTGTGACAACCCAGCTAATCACGACTAAGCTACAGTTTCGTGCATCTTAGAGCTATATATTACCATAAGAGACATCAGACTCCTTGCGTCATAATGATCGGTCATTCAATATAAACAAGGACCATGTATTAACTTCCTAGATAAACAAGGACCCAGTATTAACTTCATAGTTTTACATTCAAGACTGTTGACACTAATTCAGGAACAAAGCATGCATTCTTGTTTGCAAGATTTTAGTGACTACAGAAGCAATGGGCATCCATTGCCCCTGATAAAACACAAGCAGAAGTAGAGAAAGCACAAGCAGAAGAAAATGTTCAATAAATGCAGCCTGTCTCAGAGGCTCAAAACCAAAATACTAAATCGCCTTTTGTCCTCAAAGACTACAAACCTAACCCCTCCTTCCTCCCCCTTTGGCATTTTGCTTGCATTTCTTTGCACTAAATTTAATACAGTCCACATAAGACACAAAATTCAGAAACAACGGGTTATACCATCTCAAATTATTAATCCGACTCCAAATATATCATGCCATAATCCAACCTCTTACAAGTTATGCTTGTGACAAAATATACCACTCAACAAGCTAAAACTGATACAGACAGCTACCACATGCGGGCCTCTGTGAATGATATTGGTAGATGGTTTTTGCATATTTATGTCCGTTTATCTAAAAAATTCAAAAGAACATAGTATCCGAGAGAACAAAAGTCTGACCTGCATTGAAAAGTTGAAAGTCATGAATTCTACAATGGGCTTCAGACCATAGTAAGCAGCACCAACTCCAATTCCGGTAAATCCAGCCTATAAAACAACATAAAATGTTATGAAGTGCCTAACCATACAAATTCACCCACAACAGCAGCTAATTAGTAATTGAAGCCCACGGATCAACCTCAGTAATTGGTGTATCAATAACTCTCTCTGGACCATATTTATCCAACAGCCCCTTCGAAATCTGAAAGAAAAAAGGAAAAGAAAAAAAAAGGTCAAGAACAAAGAACAAAGAAAACTTTATTACACAAAAAAATAGGTGAAAAAAGAAAATCTAACCTTGTAAGCTCCTTGATATTCACCAACCTGAGACAACACAGAAATTTGAAGAGAATTAAAATTAAAAATTCAAGTTTTGCCTTCCAAAAAGTTAGAAAAATACACACACAAAAAAAAGTTTATACCTCCTCTCCCATTATAAAGACCTTAGGGTCGGCAGACATTTCTTCATCTAGAGCAGAATTTAGAGCATCACGAACAGTCATCTACAAATTTTTTTAATATAATGACTTTTTATCAACAGATTAAACATCAAACAAACGTATTGGAGTACAAAATAAAAGTTAAAAAATTCACCTCTTTAGCTGCTGAAGAAAATTTTCTAGACGCAAATACCCTGCTTCTCAACAAGAACTGGTTCATATTCTGAATCCCAAAAAAAAATCCAATATTCACAAATAAAAATATAAAGTGAAAAAAAAAGGATCAAAACTCAGTTAAGTTCTCACCAAAGCAGAAATGCCTCTGTTGGCCATTCTTCGACCAATAATTCCAGACATATCCACTTCCTTATTAGCTAATTAATGCCCTAATGAAAACCACAAGCGAATTAACATAAAAATGATGAATTAAATACTGACAGAAAAGTTTGAATAATTATAAAATTCGATCTGGGTATTGGATAATGAACCTCTAGATTGGGATTTTGGCGGATGCAGGCGCAAACAACAGTCGAAACGAACACAGAGAGCGAAAGATCCGGAATTCTACTTACTAGAAGAGGGAACACAGGCACCTCTCCTCAACGTGTGTTTCGTTAATTTTTTAATTTGTCTGGGTAGTTTCGTAATTCCACTAATTTACACCTCAGCCTTATAGTTAATGACTCTTTCTGCCTTTGCCAGCAAGTGGACTCCCAATTTGTTCAAGATAAAAATTCATTCAACACAACTTGTTAGAACCATTCACTTCCAAGTTTAGCATTAAGTGCCCCAAATCCCAGCAGACCTCACCTAATAATTCAACCAAATTAGTGCTGTTAACCTTTTCAGATTCACATCTACCACAACGAACAGGTATATTCCAATCACTCCAGCATTTCATTTGATTTATGCTTTTTGTTCTACTTTTTCTTCTTGTGCCAAAAAAACAGATCTTTGGGTTTTGAACTTCATTACCAATCTTTTCTTCAGTTTAGTCTTAAGATCCGGTTCAGAAAGGTGAAAACAAATTGAGGTTGGGTTCTGATTTGTTCTCTATTTTTATAGTAATTTATTTTGGATTTATTATGCGAATTTGAAGTTGTCTTCATTTTTTCCCCTGGTATTTAACTTTCTTTAACAAATTGGTCTTTGAAAGACTGAACCCAACGGGTTATTAGATTTCTATAATTTACCAGTATAATGAACAATAAAATTTGTTATTTACGGTGTGTTGACACTTTTATTGGTTTGAATGTTCTAAACGCAGTTCTCTTGCAATAATAAGCTTCTGAAAAAATGGGTTCCGGCCAAAGAAACAAACGACCATATGCAGAATATACAAACTCCGACAAGAATGTCAAAAGACGTGATACGTATAGGCAAATATCGCCTGATAAAAAAGAGGCAATGTTACTACAACGCCGTACCAAAGAACTTGAGCGGCAAAAATGGAATAGTTCCATAAACTCGGTAGCTGCTCCGGATAAAAGAGTAACCAATGTCACCCTATGATTCGAAAACCTATTGCTCTTACCATAAGAGAGGCTTCTTCTGCAGACGACGAAGGTTAGACTGAATTATTGCTTTTTATTTACGTTATATTAGTGTAGGAGCAGACTAATAAATACATTCATATTTTACTAAGTCGCACATTTCTTCTTGCATTTGCAGGTTGCAGCTCTATATAGCTGAGACTGCATTGCCTGCTCTTTGATGTTAATTACTTGACATCTTTGACTGAGGTCTTAGAATTCTACTCATTCCGGGGGAAATTACTCGGTCAACCCAAAGCAAGGTAGCAACATTCCAATTCTACAAAATTATATGGTGATTCATCAACTATATTATTTTGTTTGGTTGTTACGATATCACTGATGTTGAGTTTATGGATAGTGATTTTGATAATCTTGGATTCTATTTGATGCCAACTGCTTATATGTATGTAACAAAAGCTCTGAATATGGACAATTTGACAAGGCTAGCGGCTTATTTGTCATGGGAATGTCCCGTTGAGCCCCTATGTTGCTGCCTTGAACTATGTACAACAATTAATTTTTTTTCATATTCGACTAATATTTATAACACAACCGAATCATACGAAGAACATTTCGCAAAATTTGGTTGAAGCAGTGTTTGGTGTAAGGTATATAAGCACATAGAAGAGAGAATAGGTTGTAGCTCTATTTTCATAGAAGAGAGAATAGGTTGTAGCTCTATTTTGCCCATTAGAATGCACATTGGTGCGGAGAGAATATGCATGTTCCTTACCTACATGTTGCAATTATTATCTCATATTGTGTTCATTGTTGGGGTTGAATATTTACACATTCCTCCTCCTGGAAATGTCCACTGTCAAAGGGTATTAGAAGCTCTAAGATTTTAGACATGGGGCAAGTAAGTGACATCTGTATGTGATATGAACTAAATAAATAAATTACCAACAGTTAATGACTTGATTTACGAATGACTTGAATGACAAAATACCGAACTAGAATATAATGCATGACACTCTTTTCTTAATCTTATTTTTTATGTCATTTGATGTCTCCATGTGTTATATGCCTGAAACGACTAAATAATGTTTTACTGCATTTTCTTTTGACTGATATTCTCAAACATACTTATTTATCAGTCAATGAATTTGGTACATTATTTACTTCTATTGGATAGTAGCAGTAAACTCGGATTCACATGTTTTAATGGTACTGTAATGAATTGTCATGATACCAATAACTCAGTATTTTGGTTCACTGCAACGTATGAATAACGTAGATGACCAAAAGATAACACAACTGATCTGTGTTCTCGCATTTCATATGTGTAGTGCTATTCTTTTCTTTATATAATTCCTCACGCTCAATTACTTTGTCCTATAATTGCATTCCTCACAGGTTGCAAGATACTCAACAGATGGAACATCGGTATACCATTCATGAAATCACGCCATTTACTAGAGATTGGACTTGTAATATACACGTTGTTGACAAAATCCGCCCCAAAATCAGCAGAGATAATCGGGTGCACTTTCAAACAACCATCGTCCAGGACTAAAAAGTAAGTTCACAAACATCTCAACTACATAGTAATAAGCTTTTACAATATCTGGAAACACTTTGTCTCCAAAAATATTTGCTGATCAAATATCAAAAGGAAATGGTTCTTATCCAATTTATAGAATACGAAATACAGGTGAAGTTGTGAAAGTGAGAGGTCATGACTTAGCTAACTCTTGGGTCGTCCCATACAATCCATATTTACTCGGTAAATTCAATTGTCACATAAATGTTGAAGTTTGCTTTGATATCAAAGTTGTGAAGTACCTTTATAAGTACATCTGTAAAGGACATGACAAAATTGCATTTTCTGTACAGAATAATGATGCGAATATAGAAATAGATGAGGTAAATGAATATCGGTCTGCTAGATGAGTATCATCTCCGGAAGCTGTATGGTTCTCTTCCGTTTTCCTATTAGCGAAATGTCTCCGAATGTTTATCGTCTTCAGCTGCCTATGGTTCTCACACTCCAGTAGAATTTTGGAATTCTTTTACAATTCAAAACAAAATCTATGTTCAACGTCTTATCAATTCTTGGTCCAAATTACATATTCTCAACTACTACTTTACACTTAACTCTCACTTTGTTGTTCATGTAGATGCGTTATCAGATTTGAAGTGCAACAAAGGTCGCTCAAATTTTTTCCCGATAGCCTACCACGGTTGTAATACTTGCATTGAAGGCACATTTTGATGGTGTTGTTTACTGCAGTACAGTCTTCCATATTTTGTGTAAATAGGTACGTAGATTTTCATGAACCGTTTACTGCAGTACAATGTCTCACATTTTGTATAAATAGTTAGGCAAACTGACTCTTACCAGCAGATTTTGGTGGTGTTATTTACTACAGTACAATCCTCCACATTTTGTATAAATAACTACGCAGGCTTTCATGAACTATTTACTATTAGCTAAGCAAACTAAGCCTTTTCATCAGAACTCTAAGCCAACGCCACATACCCATACAAAATAATATCCAACCTTAGCTTAGTACTAACAAATTTACTCTCAAAAATAAAAATTTACTACCAACAGTTAAATGAAAATCCATTCACTCACTCTTACCCTTACCTTGACAAGGTAGCATAATATATAATAAAAAGTACAACATTGTCAGTGTTGGACCCGGGCAAAGCCCGGGCTAACCCTACTAGTGTTAGAGAGAGAGGAACGTGTAGTGCGACTTTTTTATTATAGTAGTACTACTCCGCAGCTTCCGGTTCACAATAAGTGTTCAATTTGCTTTTAGCACGTCCATTAAGAAAATACTAAATCCTATACAAAAATACCTAGTATGACTAAACTATCCCTAATTAAACATTTAATATGAGGAGTAAGAAAACTTTTTAGGGATATGTACATAGGGGTTATTTTGTAAAAACAAATTGGATTTTTTCTTGATTACATAACTGGACACTTATTTTGAACCAAAATAAAAAAGTAAATTGGACTGAACCGGAGGGAGTAATAAATAAAAAATATTGTCGTTGGCGGCCTGGGGTTGAAGGGAAAAAAAGGGAATAGTATGAATAAATTTATAGTACGCATAGTTGTAATAATTTAAAATAAAAATAAATATTATTCAATTAAAGTTAATATAGAATTTTATATAAGTATATATTATGCAGTTGTTGTTTTGATGCACATAAATAAATAAATAAATAGTACCTGTGGTGTAATATTTTCCAGAAAAGACACCCCACAACCATCATATTTTATCGGTCTATTTATAGTAAGAGTTCTCTTGCGTTACTATAAGGATTGTAGTGAAATAAATGTGATTTGTTATACTCTAATCGAATACTTTTACTATACCATGAGCGCTTAATTCCGAAGAAATAATAAGATATAAGTAAGAGTCCTTGCATACATCATTGAGAAACCTACCAAGTTAAAATAGGAATAGGGAAGTTGGATTACCGATGTGTCAAGGGGACAAATCCTATACGAAGTGGGTAGCATGGTTTCGTCAAATGTTCGACGAATGGCTACATTAACGAGGCATAAAGTATGTTAATGATTTACCTTTAATCAGAGGTTTTGAGTTCGAGCTATGATAATAAAAAAATTATTATAGGTAATATTTTTTCATTTAATCAGTTTGTTTACCGTTAAAATTGGATAACAATCAAACTTATAATGTGGTTTTAAGGATACGTGATTTCACCTAATATCAATTGATAAATGTAAAGATTAGTAATAGAACAGACCAATGTTGAAACGCAAGAGCTAGAGTGCCCTCGAACTGGTTGTAATCAAAACAATCAAGAAATAAGCAAGCTGATGAACAAGAATATGAGCTAAAGAGAAAGTGTTATGTTACTTTTATGTCTCAAAGTGTAAGTCCCTTACAAATGATTGGAACTCCTCTTTATATAGTAGAGGAATTCTAATTATGGTATAACTCTAATTACAAAAGGAAATCCCGTGAATAGCTAATTAACCGTCCTTGATTTGATCCGTTCCGAGATTTTCGCCATGATCTTCAACCAGTCACGGATATCTCGCCTTTCTGTTATTTATGCTACCTTCTATCTTGCTCGATGTCTGTCTCATTCGGTCTCAATCACTAGCGGTCTCGATCTTAACAGGTACCTCGAATCTTCGAACTTGGTACCTTGTCCTCGTACCTCGGTATGATCCATTACGGGATCAATCTTCGATCCTTCACACTAGTCTCGATAAATCAGCAAAATCGGGTGGGCTCGATTTTAAACGTATACGGATAGTCCCCTCGTTTGTTGGAGTGTAATGACAAGAAACGAATTGAACCTTCGACCTTTACCCCGATCTATCATGATGTCACTACCGTGATGTACGCGTCAGAGGTGACCGAAACATCCCGTCGATGCAGTTCCCCAGGCATTTAATGCGTACCAGTTGATGGTCGTCCACTAGTGGTCTCGAACCGTCACCGTGAAATCGATAAATAGGCCTTTTTCTCATTGATTCAAACTTTACCTTCAATTTCTTCTAATCTCCAAAGTTTTTTACATCTTTTGTTGTCAACCTTCTCTCAAAACTCCAAGTCTTATTTTTTTCTTCTTTCTTCAAACTCAAACCCAAAATGGCGAAAACGTCAAAAACTGTGCCGCAGAAGAAAAAAAAATCTTCCTCGTCTAAGCCTGCCGGCGAACAACCTACGGCGGATCCACTCCCTGAAGAATTATTTCCTCCTCCGTGTGTCCTTGACTGCGATTTCAAAGTTGAAAAGACCTCCTCGGTTCCGGGCCAATGTCGAGGTATATATGCATAATCACCAGTGGCCTTTTAAAACAAGTTAAAAAGGACTACAACTGGGTAGACAAGCACGTGTGGTGCCCTCGCCCGAAGAGTCAATCACTACGCATGTGAAGGGTTTTTTGAGTGTTTACACCTACTCTTTCACATTCGGTCCTCTAGATCCAATCAATATAGATTTCTGCAAGAAGTACGAGGTCACCCTCGGCCAGATTCATCCTTCTCTTTGGAGGATAGTGACATTGCTTCGATTTTTGTGAGCAAAGTCGAGGGGCTTCCCTTCACACTCGACCATCTCATTTGTTTGTATAGCCCCCGACTTTATCACGGTGGGCTAATAAAGTTTCAACGTCGATCTTCAAAGGCGGTCTTCTTGAGCACAGATGAGGATAGGGACCGGGGTTGGATGGGCCGATTTGTTCAAGTGAAGACCTCAGACCTGACCCCGACCGAGAGCATGCCATTTCCAGAGAAATGGAATATGAAACGTGAGTATGATTCCACATGTTTATTATCTTCTCTTTTTTCATCCTTTCTTACCGATGTTTTACTTGGTGCAGTCGTTGCCTGGATGCCGGGTGTGATTCCCCATCTAGTGAACTGGGTCAGGAATCTGGTGTCGATGTTGACACCCGCTGAGCGCACATGGAGCGAATTGTCGAGGGGTCGACGGGATGCCCGAAGCCACGGTAAGTTTTCGCATATCTCGATAATTCTGGTCGTTGTCTGAATTTTTCCTCATACTTGTCTTTCTTTTGCAGGTCTCGGGAAGGATGTACCGATGAGGCCCCCATCGATGAAGAGAACCTTCCCAACCATCTGCTCCGAAACAGAAGAAAGAGCGAAAAAGGAAAAAGGTCTCGAGCTCCACGAATTTGGACGAGCAAAAGCCCAAAAAGAGGCGAATCCGTATGGGGATGTCATCCCTTTGTCAATAGAGTCAGTCCTCCGGCTACGAGATGAGCTCGAAGAGGGTGAACAAGAAGAAGAAAAGGAAGATGATTCAGAGTTGGTAGCCAGTACTCGAGCTAGCACCGGGGCTCGGAAAGCTTCGGAACCAATAGGGACCGATACTGACAGGTCTAAGCTCGATGAGGTCGAGGAAGAGGCTTCAGCCCATGTCCCCGAGCCGAAAGGAGTCGAAGATACCCCACCTCATGGTGGGAAGGTGTCGGAGTTGGTTGTGGAGGCTAGTCCTGAGGCTCCTCAAAATAGAGAGAGCGCCCCAAGTGACCTACTTGGGACAATAGAAATCGGAGACTCCCACTCGCTTCCTTTATTCTCATAAGAGGAAGTTCGGGAGGCTCGGGTCATGAAGACTCCTCATGTAGAAGGTGCCCTTGGAGGGGAAGACCTTTTCCGTGGTTGTTTTACTAGGATCGAAGACTATCGCTGGCTCGAGCGACTTGGAGGCATCGAGGAAAGATTCGGTTGGAGCGCCGAGTCTCTTCAATGAGGCACAACAGGCTTTGAATCGGGTAAGCTTTAATTCCCCTTGTTGATATCATATTTGGGCTTTTTCCTTATTGTCTAATTTCTTTTCATTCTATGTGTAGGCTTTGGTGCTTTATCAGGAGGCATTTTCCAAATCTTGAGCAGAACTGAGCCGGTACTAGGCCAATATTCAAGGGCTTACCGAGGATAAGAGTGCCCTTGAACTTCTTATTGGGCGGAAAGAAGAAGAAATCAAAGGCTTCCGAGCTGAACTAGCCACGGCTCAGAAAGGACAAAGCGAGCTGACGGAGCAGGTAATAAAGTCTTAAAAGCTGATGGCCTCAGTTCGGGAGTGATGGCTAACAATTCCATCTCACAGGTCCAGCAATTGTACGAGACCATCGGGCAACTTCGTGGAGAGGTAGATGCAGTGAAGGCGGAAACTATAGCGTGGAAGCAAAATATGGACCGCCTTGCCTCAGAGAAAGAGATTGCTCGAGCTCAGTTATCCTCGGCTGAAAGCTAGCTCCAAGGTATGAAAGAGAGTAACTTGGCACAATTTGAGGAGCTCTAGGCTCGGTTGGTCACAGAGCTTGTTGTGGCAAAATCTAAGGTTGAGACAGCTAAGGCCGATGCTGAGTCAATCGTGGCCGTATACCAATCTGACGCAGAGGCCGCTCAAGCTCGAGTGAAGGAAGTTGCTGATACTGCTCAGACTCGAGCATATTGTGTTGTTGAGCTTGCCAAGTGCCAGTCTCGAAGAGAGACTCTTGAGGAGATCCACGCCCGTGGTTTCGATCTCACTACAGAGATCAAAAATGCAAAACAACTTGAAGCTGAAGCCAGAGCGTTGGTCTCTTCCGATGATGATGATTCCGGGAGCGTGAGTGGATCCGAGAGCGGAGAAGATCCCAATGACGAAGATGTTGCTCCCGGGAAAAATTAGGCACTTAGGAGTTTTCTTTTTTGAATTTTTTGTGTAGGATCCTGATCGGTCCCTGTAAATATTTTCATATATATATATATATATATAAGATCTCTTTCTTTCTAACTTGCTTTTGTTTCAATTTCTGCCTTGTGAAAATTTTGTTTATAAGCACGAGGCTTGGGCAACTTTGATCGAAGTCGGACTAGTGTAATCTTTATAATTGAGTGAATACTTGCTTGCACTCGAAGTAAGATGACCCTTAGGTTTTAGTTGAGTGAGGATGACTTCTCGAACTCAAAAAATAATATGGCCCTTAGGCTATTGAATTAGGCCGATATGGCCTTAAAAAGAATGGCTTTTCTCCCTTTTCAGCTTAAAAAGTTAAATCATATAGAAATTTGTTATGCCTTAGCACGAGATAAATCTGTACCCATTAGGGTTTTCTAGGGTTAGTGTTATCGAAAACCTTTGCTTTGTTACGCCTTAGCATGAGATAAGCTTGTTCGAGAGTTCGACAATTCGGTACCCCTTAGGATTTTTGTGGGTTGATGTTATCAAAACCCTTTGTGATTTTGCCGAGGGTAGCCCTTTTAACCGGTTTTGCAAAAATATTCGAAGGCTTGTTTCATTACGGAATTCGGACATCTGCGAACCGTGTTAGTTTAGACGTAGACTTTAACTTGGGGTTTGCCTCTTCGGCTTGTTTCCCGATTACACTTCGAACTTGTTCGAAGTGTTAGTCCCCGAGTGGGATGGCCGTGGCCTATAAAAATGAGGGTTACCTTTTTAAGGTCTTATGATCTCAATATTTTAGTAGTTCAATTATATCGATTTTTTGGACGGCAGTCCCCGAGTACGGGGTAAGTTGTTTGAACTTCAGTTGTGATCGGCCCTTAAGCCTGTTTCCACAACAGACCAAAAGTATGAAATTGTAATGTAAAATTTTCTCTAAGACATGAAATATTTGGCAAGGAAAAATACTTCTCTTAATAGATTATACATGCATACATGTTTGCCTTTAGGGCTCGAGTAATCTACATGATCGATGCTGACTCAACACTACACTAAGGTAGGAAGAGCGGGTCGCAACAGCTTTTACCCGATAGTTGATCTGGATCGATTTTCCACAGGGAGCTAGAGAGGGTGTTGTATTATCTGCTTAGTCTAGAATTGTGGTTGTGCTTCTAATATCACTTCTAACATTTTTAGTTTTGATTTTTATATCTTCTACTTTAAGACTAATATTTGAAGCTAAATTATGCTATGGAGATATTGCTCAGTCGTAATTAATATAGAGAAAGGCACTAGGGTCGTGGCATTACCTAAGTGGCTAACCAACGGGTAGATGATACTAAGGATAAGTTGATATATTTGGGGCTTATGCTATAACTGTTGCACAATTGTACCCACTCTCACACCTCTCGGTAGAGAGAGTGATTTTGCCCAATCGACTCTCTCGAGACCAATTGGGTAGGCCAATTAGACCAAGCAACTAGGGTTCAAGTAGGGTGATTACTCTCTCGAGATTTAACCCGTTAATTGGGACTACCATTTCTCATGGGTCCATCCCAATTCCTTGTTGGGTCAATTTTGGGGTTTATAGACTCTCTCTCTCAAGAAGAGTCAAACCCACCAAGCTAGAATCAGTATTTGCAACCACCAATCCTTAATGAAAACCTAAAATTAACCCAAATAGCAAACACCCAATATCAATCTAGCCTTAGATTGCAGCACCCATTAATTACTCACACTAGGGTTGAGCCACAACCCTAGCTAGTGAGTTTAGCTACTCATGCTAGATGCACAAATTAAAAAAATAGATGAAGAAGCAAACATAATAATTGATTACTAAGGAAGAAATACAAAATTAGAAGTTAAAAATGCCAAAAGTGGCTAAACCCAATGTTCTCACGAGCTCAGCAGCCTTCCGTATATAAAACATGACCTAAAAATGGAAAAAGGATCTATTTATAGTGGCTGAAAAACTTGGACAAAAATACCCCTGCGGGGTCAGCGCGGACCGCGCAAAAAGGTAGCGTGGTCGCTTCAGCTCTTTGGACTCCTAAATCTCGTCTCTGAAGTTGGGGACCACGGACCGCGCAGAAATGTAGTGCGGCCGAGTGGCTTGACTTGGCCAAATCACCAGCTCTCTGATTCTCATCCACGCGGACCGCACTGATATGTAGCGCGGCCGCGTGGGCTTTTAGCTTGCACTTGTAGGTCTTTGAACCTTACTGGCGCGGACCGCGCAGCAATGGAGCGCGGCCGCGTGGCTTGCAACAACAATTACCCATTCTCTGAATCTCATAGCGCGGCCGCGTGGCATATCAGTGCGGTCTGCGCTAGGTCTTCCTGTTCCTCAACTTCACTTGGCCTTTGACACTTGAGCAGGTTTCACTCCGTTCTGAGCCGATCTTTGACATTTGTCACCTTGTCGCTCAAACCTGCAATCAAGCACAACTTGTAAGCTTTTTAGGACTATTTTGTAGCAATTTGTACAAAAGCAATAGCAAGTAGGGGTATAGATCATGGTAAAATCCTAACTTATCAATGGACACGGTTCATTTGACCGTTTGGCCCTTACAAAGTTTTGCCTATCGAGACCCTGTCAACACGAAGTATCTTCATTGTAACAAAGTCGACATCCGAGGGTGATACCCCCCAGCATTCGAGGTTGATTGTAATGAAGCCTCTCATACTGTTGAATTTCTCTAAGTTAGCACGAACAATGGTTGCCTCATTAATAACCTTGCCGGAAAAATCCACTTGGGACAAAAACCGATCTAAGGGAAAAAGAGTGCAACGCGTGCTTTCAGTCCTAAGGACTTTGTGATGAAGAATCTTTTGATGTCTTCGATTGAGCACCTGCAATTGGTTAGTATAAATGTAAATGAAAATGGAGAAGGTCGTACCTTAGCAGTAGTGTCGTTTGAGGAGTGATACGTTCCAATTGTTTGGTATTGCTCGTCGTCCATTGATAGATCTTAAAACTGATAGATCTTAAATATTCTTACCTTATGTTTTGATGATCTAACAAACTTTCTGACAAGAACCAGTTAGGGAACCTGATCTACCTTGGATTGCTGCAAACTCCAACGGACTCCAGTAAAAGATGAATTGCTACACTTACAGGAGCTAGGAACCAGATAAGGACCTGATGCTCTCGTGGTTACTATATAGCAGCACAAGTCATTTGGACACAGTTGGAACTGAAGTGACTGGCGGCACTGTTTCTGCCACACTGCACCACACTGTCAGCCCACTCATTCTCTAACCAAACAAAGTACTCACATCATTTGTGATGTGACCAAGATGTACCAAAGGGTTTTTGATAGAAAACATCACTGAATGGTTTCAGTTTCATTGATTCAAGCCTTTAGCAAAAACAGAAAAGATCATTCTCTCAAGCTTGAAGAACAAGGTTGAACGCTACTATGGACCAGTTCCAAAACGATTGATTATTGTTGTCCTAGTTGAGTTGTAACCTTGTTATTGCACTTACAACATCTCCTAAATTGCTTACTTAGAAGTTTACTGATTAGGAACTCTCTTGTAAATCTTCAGACTCGTTGAGTTTAGGTTGTGGCTTGATTTAGTCATAAAGAAAAGTCTTTGTAATTGTAGTATTGCAAAATGGCTTGTGGTGATAGCACCACAAGTTAGAAAAAGCCTTTGTAACTAGGATAGTCACAAAGTGGCTTGTGGTAAAGGTGCCCCAAGTTAGTTTGAAGTCTTTACAATCGGAAGCACTGTAAAGTGGCTTGTAATAGGTAAGATTACAAGTTAGTGAAGTTAAAAGCCTACAGGGTAGGTCGTGGTTTTTTGATCCCCTTGTGCGGGATTTTTCCACGTAAAAATCCTCTGCATCATTTACTTACTGCCTTACTAAGTGCTCTCAGCAGAAACTTGTAGAGGACCAGGTACTCTAAGATTTGGTGGACCCATACAAGCTAACAATTGGTATCAGAGCAGGTTCCTCCTATCAGGTTAACACCTAGGAAGGATCCTCATGACAGCTCCACTAAATTTTGAAGAAGGTCAATCCATATACCACCCACCCAAGTTTGATGGAAAACACTATTGGTGGTGGAAAGCTAGAATGCATGATTTCATCATGGCCGAGGATTGCGAGCTTTGGGATGTTATCTGCGATGGTCCATTTGTTCCAATCAAGGTACAAAATGAATTTCCGTTTTCAACAAAAAGGACCACCGATGAATACACTGTAGCAGACAAAGAAGCGACGGATAAGAATTTTCGTGCCAAGAAAATCCTGGTAGATGGATTGGAACCTAAAGAGTACGACAGAATCTCTACATGCGATACTGCCAAGGAAATATGGGAGACTTTGCACATAGCTTATGAGGGAACTATACAAGTAAAACTAGAAAAATCTGGCACTGATGATAGTTCTACGATGGCAGTTGAAGGCGAGGAGATTGGATATGACTCAACGCTTGCTTTGATGGCTCAATCAGACAATGATGAAGTCAATGGCAACAAAGAGATAACCATCAGGGATGTTCAGAGAAATCTGAAATCCTATTCTCCAAAAAACTCATGTGTTTAGCTGATGTTTTAATTACTGCCTTTTGTAATCTTGCGGAGGATAGGGATTCCTTGTTCTTAGAACTAGAAAAATCTGAACATATTAGAAAAGACTTAGTTGCTGCAATCATTGATAAATCGAAAGCCACTGAAATTCTTAGAAAAGAAAAGAGTGATCTCTTGGCAGAAACTTCTAACCAAAGGGAACCAATAGCAAAGCTTTTGACTGAGTCAAAATCTGAAAGCTCTGAAAGAGGAAAGGAGATAGTGAGTAAGGAATATTCTAGGCTTGAAGATGAGGTGAAGGCCTTGAGATGTAGGATGAGTGCTGAAATTGAGAAAAACGAGCTCCTCCAAGTCAATTTAGAAAAAGTAATGTATGATCTTGAAAAGTCTATAAAGTGGACCTGGTCCGTAGAAGCTACCACGGCCTTGCTCACTAATGTCAGTGAAAAAGGGCGGACAACAGGGTTCCAAGGAAGAAAGATCCTTACAACCCTCACAGTAAGAACGCCACTGCATCTGATAACTGGTCTCGTACCCAATGTGGGAACACTGGGCACTCCATGGAAAGTGTCCAGGCCAAGAATCAGTCAGTACCAGGAGATAAAGTGGCTGCTGAAACTGTGACCACAAAAGAGGGACCAGGTTCCACTCACAGAAAACGCACTTTACCTGCATGGACTAAGAGAGCTCTTATTCATCCTCTTGGTTACTACAAGGGATCCAAACTTGTTTGGGTTCCTAAAACTAACTCCTAATTTTCTTATGCAGGGAACAGTGAAGGGAAGCGGTCAACAATGGTACATGGATAGTGGATGTTCGAAACACATGACTGGGAACACCACAGACTTTCTTTCACTAAAAGCCCTGCAAGGAGGGAGTGTATCCTTTGGCAATGGCAAAAGGGGTACATTCTTGTAGTTGGAAGAGTTGGGAAGTCACTCACTCACTCTATTGAAAATGTGTACTACGTCAATGGACTTAAGTACAGTCTCCTGCGTGTTTATCAAATTTGTGATAAGGGAAACAAGGTGGAGTTCTTGTCCAAAATATGTACAGTCACTGACCTTGTGAATGGTGAAATAGTTCTGGTGGCCAAAAGATACAAGAACATCTATGTTGCTGACCTTGAATCCTTACAAAATGGTGATCTGAGTTGTCTGAAGGCTGTTGACGATGATGCTGAACTTTGGCACAGAAGAATGGGACATGCAAGTTTTTCTCTTTTGAACAAACTAATTCAGAAGGACCTGGTCCATGGTCTGCCTGTGTCACAATTCAAGGCTCAAAAGGTTTGTGATGCATGTGCCAGAGGAAAACATGTGAAGTCCTCCTTTAAGTCAAAAAGAGATGTGAGCACCTCAAAGCCGCTCGAGCTCCTGCATATGGATCTGTGTGGACCTATGAAGGTGCAAAGTAGAGGAGGAAAGAGATACATTTTTGTGATTGTGGATGACTATTCCAGATTCACATGGACTCTATTTCTCAGAACAAAAGATGAAACTTTTGAGGTATTTGTGGCCTTTGTGAAGAAAATCCAGGTAAAGATTGAGTCTAGAGTTGTCTGTATCAGATCAGATCATGGAACAGAATTTGACAATGTCAAATTTGATGAATTCTGCAATGAAAATGGAATGACTCACAACTTCTCAGCTCCCAGAACTCCCCAGCAAAATGGAGTAGTAGAAAGGAAGAACAGAACTTTGGAGGAAATGGCAAGAACAATGTTGATTGACAATGTACTTGCAAAAAATTTCTGGGCTGAAGCTGTCAACACTGCCTGCTATTTAGTGAACAAGTGTATGATCAGATCACTTCTGAATAAGACACCTTATGAATTGTTGAATGGAAGAAAATCCAAGCTGACTCATCTTAGAGCATTTGGATGCAAATGCTATGTTCTCAACAATGGAAATGATCAGCTTGGTAAATTCAATGCCAAGAGTGACGAAGGAATATTCCTTGGGTACTCTTCTCAAAGCAAGGCTTACAAGATATATAACAAGCGGACTCAATGTGTTGAGGAGAGTGTCCATGTTATCTTTGATGAATCTTATCCATTATGTGAGAAGAGTGCTGAGGAAGATCAAGATGGAGAACCCTCACTTGTTCCTGGTGAAGTCATTAACATGACAAATGGAAAGACAGACATGATGAGTCAAGTAAAAGAGCCAAATGAAGACAATGCTGCCTCATCATCAACAGAACCAAGCACCTCAATCACGATCACAGAAGCTGAAGAAAGGGTGGTTGATACAGTTCAGGGAACTCCACTAGCACCTGAAAGAAGGATAGAGGAAGACCATCCAAACACACTTCCCTCCTCTCAGAGTGAACCTCAGGCATCTAATCGGAGACACCAAAGCTCTCACCCTATAGACAACATCATCACTCCTCTAGACTCTAGAGTACAAACCAGGTCAAGAGCCAGAAATTCACTTGCCTTCTTAGCGTTTCTCTCCCAGATAGAACCCAAAAATATCAAGGAAGCTTTGAAAGATGCAGACTGGATTACCGCCATGCAAGAAGAACTCCACCAGTTTGAGAGAAACAGCGTGTGGCACCTGGTACCCAGACCCCAGATAGAACCATTATAGGAACCAGGTGGGTGTTCAGAAACAAGCTCGATGAATATGGAATTACCACAAGAAACAAGGCAAGGCTAGTTGTCTAAGGCTACAATCAGTAGGAAAGGGATTGACTATGATGAAACATTTGCTCCAGTGGCCCGGATGGAAGCTATCAGAATTCTAATCGCTTTTTCATCTCATATGGAATTCACCCTGTTCTAAATAGATGTCAAAAGTGCATTTTTGAATGGAATCCTTAAGGAAGAAGTCTATGTAAAGCAACCCCCAGGGTTTGAATGTCATGAGCACCCTGAATATGTGTTCAAGCTGGACAAAGCTCTGTACGGACTAAAGCAGGCTCCTCGAGCTTGGTATGAAAGATTGTCAAAATTTCTCTTAGAAAATGGTTTTAAGAGAGGGAAAATTGACAATACTCTTTTCTTAAAGAAACGAGGAAGGAACCTACTCATTGTTCAGGTTTATGTTGATGATATCATTTTTGGGGCAACGGCTGACTCGCTGTGCGAAGAGTTTGCAAAACTTATGGGAAGTGAATTTGAAATGAGCATGATGGGAGAATTAAATTTCTTCCTGGTCTTCAAGTAAAACAGTCTTCAAAGGGTACTTCCATTTGTCAGCAAAAATACATTAGGGAACTTCTGAAGAGGTTTGACATGGAAGCATCGAAGGTGATAGACACTCCCATTGCAACTGCCACTCGACTGGACATGGATGAAGCTGGAACTCCTGTGAATCAAACTATGTATAGAGGAATCATTGGGTCTCTCCTCTATCTCACTGCCAGTTGACCTGATATTGTTTTCAGCGTGGGGCTATGTGCAAGGTTTCAATCAAATCCTAAGGAATCTCACTTGAAGGCAGCTAAAAGAATACTAAGATATCTCAAAGGAACGCAGGACGTGGTGTTATACTATCCATCAGGTGACAATTTTAATCTAATTGGGTATGCTGATGCAGACTATGCAGGTTATCTTGTGGATAGAAAAGCACTTCTGGGATGGCTCACTTCTTAGGATCATGTCTTATCTCTTGGGGTACAAGGAAGCAAAATTCAGTGGCTCTTTCAACAGCTGAGGCTGAATATGTAGCTGCAGCATTCCTGCTGTGCTCAGCTTCTGTGGATCAAGCAGCAATTGGAGGATTTTGGAGTTCTCACTGAGAGTGTGCCCCTCTTATGTGACAACACTAGCGCACTTAACATGGCAAAGAATCCAGTTCAACATAAAAGGACCAAACATATTGATGTGAGGCATCATTTTCTAAGAGACAATGTGGAGAAAGGGTTGATATGTGTGAAGTTCTGCAGCACAGAAGATCAAATTGCAGACATTTCCACCAAGGCACTAAGTAGGGAACAGTTTGAAAGAAACAGAGTAAAGCTGGGACTTTTGAGGCCAAATTGAGGATCAGATTCCTTTTGAGTTGGCTCGTGTTATTAAGAAATAACGGGTTCAAAGTATTTTCTGGCCCTGTCTAACTCACTTCAATACCTTTGCAGGTAAACACGCATGATGAGCATAGAAGCAGTAGATGCAGTACATGAGTGATAAAAGAGAATTGATTTTTTTTTAAAAGGGAGCATGAAGACGGAAATGTGTCTCAAGAACCAGGTTCTTGTACAAAAGGTTAGTAGTTTTGTGCATCCCTTAATTCACGTCTTAAAAGGTACAAAATACAGCTGCCCTCTCATCAACTTTTCAGATCCGCCTGTCACGTCTCTTCAATTCAAACGTTCCATCTCCCTCTGAAACATCACAATTTTCCACGCTCAACCGCCGTTTCAGAACTAGTGCCTATTCTTCTCCCTTCATGATTATCCTCTCTGTTTAAAAACCCTCTCTTTTCCCCTCTTCAGCATAAGCCCTCTTCTAACTTCACCCAAAAAGGGAAAGACTCTTCACATCACCTCTCTCATGGTCGAGAAAAGTCAAATCTCTTTGCATCATCTGTACCCCCCTTCGACCCGTCTATGAGGATTCTCGGCGTCTCTGAGTCAATGTCACCCTTTATCAACCCTACCTCTACATTCACCTCTTCCCTAGCCTTCCAACTCGAAAACTACTGTTTTGTTCTCCCCGTCTTCTGTTGCCCACACCAGTCAAACCTCAAGTGTGGAACAAGGTCAGATTACTGAGATCACGAAGGACTCCGCCATTGGTACAGTCGACTCCTTGGTCGCGGCAGCACCGGTTATTGAAGAAAAGACGGTGTTTGTGGTATCCGCTGATGGGGTATTGCATGAGGTCATTTCCCAGAACCACGCGTCATAAAGTGTAAGGGACGAAGAGACCATTGTGGGAGATGTAGTAGCATACATTACTGGGGGTTCACATGAAGAACCTGATCCCTCTCAGGAAAACCCTGGTTAGGAGTCTCTACCCCAGGATACTGCTGTTCCTGCTTTTGATGCTGTGCCTCTAGAAATTCAAGGACCAGAGATGCACTCTAGTGATGACGAAGACCTTGACAGTGTGGCCCTTGACGCATTCATCAGTAAGCGACGCCCTGTTTCGACTCCTGAGTCTGAACTCAAGCGACCCACCACCAGGCTCCAAGTCAAAGTGGCCTACGATTCTGCTCTCCAAAAAAGCAAGAAAAGTAGTAAGAAGAAAAGAAGAACGCTGGTGAAGGATGGTGTACCTGTAGGTAATGAAGCTATCCCCGTTGTTGAGGTGGAAGAAGAAACTCCTGAGGAACCCGGTTCCCTTGTAAGGCGGTCCTCGAAAAAGGCTGAGTCTGTTTCTCTGGAGAAAGGGTCTATTTCCAAGTCTAAGATGCAGAAGGTAGTGAGTGATGAGGATATTCATGTCAAGTCCAAAGGGAAAAGTAAAGTCAGTGGAGAAAAACATAGGAAACGCAAATATGAAACAGCTGAAGAACCTAGTTCTGAAAAGAAAGCACGAAGTGAGTTCTGCCTGGGCTCTGAGCGATTGAGGCACCAGAAAGTTCTGCTAGGGCGTACGTTTGACCCCACCATCTTAGAAATTGCCGGGATGCGTCAACTCCTGGAAATGGTGGAGTTTCAACAGTGGACGTATCTTTTCTACGTGGATGCTCCCAAAGTGTATGAGGAGGAGGTCTAGAGTTTCTTTGCCAGCTTGTTTCCGGTGGATACTGACCATGTTTGTGCTTTGGTAAATGGCGTGGACATTGTATTTGATGTGAAAGTGCTTGGGGAAATTTTGCAAGTTCCTACAGTTGGAGTGAAGAGTGTTCGAGATGTTTGCCAGTACAACTTCCGAAATGCAGTGGTGAAAGATAATTCCAATCAGAAAGGGGACCAGATTCACAAGAAAGCACTGCTTCCTGTCTACCAGTTGTTGTTTGAGCTGGTTAACAAAGTCCTGTTGCCTCGAGCAGAACGACGATCTGTCACTTCCAAATCTGATTTATTCTTAATGGAGCAATTGGATGGTTTCTACCCTGTGAGTTTGCCTGCTATAATGATTGAGCATATGCAGAAAGTTGCTGATTTCAAGGACGACAATCACGGGCTTCCCTACGGATTCTTGCTCACGCGAGTGTTCAAACACTTTGGAGTTCCTTTAGGAACAGGTAAAGTAGGGACCCGTAAACATACATTCTCTCAAACAACCTTGGAAGAGTGTGAGTGTATTGAGAAGTATGGGGGTGTAGGAAGCACTTCAACTGTGTCTCAACTCATCAATGCCCAGAACAGTGCATCTGAGGAGATACGTCGATTGAAGGCCAGAAATGCTATCCTGGAAAGCCAGCAAGCTCGAGCGATTCCCATGTCGAATGATGAGGTGATTTGCTTGACCCAAGAAAATGCTGACCTCAGGGCACAAGTTAAGAACCTGAAGACTGAACTGCTCGCCGAGAAAAAGTCGGGAAACGCCCGAATAGACCTTGTTCTCCAAACACTTGCTGCAGCTTCCAAGCCTTTTCCTCCTAGTGCCCCCTAAGATTCCCTTCAGTGACCAGTTTTCTAGATATGTCTTCGCTGTTGATATTTGGTGGTTGTTTTTGTTCTTTTTTTGGGTATGGTTGGGATGTACTACTGCTACTGCTCCCGTGAACAAGTCCAATGTTGTCTCTTCCTTTTTCAAAGGAAGGGGCATATTAAAAATTTATTAACATGCATTCTCTTTTATTTTGTCTAGTGCTTCTTCTTTGTCTTCTATTTTTTCTCATGCTTGTGTGCACATATGTGGCATGGGTTAGCTTGGCTGGACTTCTTTGCACTTTTATTCTTTTTAATGATGCCAAAAGGGGGAAAAACAATAAAGACTAATATAGGACTGTAAGGCCCCGAAAATTTTCGCTAAGTAATTTAGGATTTCGTGGTGTCACGTAGGCTTATTATAATATTTTTATGTGCTATTAACATGGTGTACATCCATTGGATTTGGTAAATATGTGTATAAGTCTTATGGTAAGTAATTTGGGATCCAAGGAAAGGCCTAAGTCTAAGAAAAATTAGAAAAGTCCATAATAGGCTAAAATTCCCAACGATCTTGCACTAGTCAATACTTTGAACGAGCATATCTAAATATCTATAAGGTTTTGGGTGATGGATAACCAATCAAATTAAAGGTCTTCGAGTCTAGTTTCCAATGCTTCAGACCGTTCGTCATTTGGACATTCCTACGCAAAATTATGATCAAATTACCAAAAGCTGGAAAAATGTGATTCTGCGTGAAATCTGCGATCGCAGATTTATCTCTACGGACCACATAACCATTCTGCGATCGCAGAATGGTCGCAGAATGAGGCAGAACAGCCCAGTTCAAGGCAACGAGTTCTGCGAGGAATCTGCGGCCCGCATACCCATTCTGCGGTGGATTCTGCGGTAGCATACTTGACATCGGAGGGTTAATTTTCTAATTTTTATAACCCGACCCCATTTTAATATATAGGCTTTAGGGTTCATTTTGGGGTCATTTTCTATTGATTTTAGAGAGAGGTGAGAGCATTTTAGAGAGAGAAGGAACCCAACATTTAAATCATCCAATCTTGCATCAATCTTCAAGAATCAAAGATCACAATCACAAGTTCTTCATCTAAGAGGTAAGATTCTATACCCTAGGTTTTAATTTCGAGTTTGGAGTATAAGATGGGTTATTAAGGTATGATTCTTGGGTGTATTAATATTGTGTATACATGCATGTTCAACTTAGGTTTATGGGAAGATTGTTTAACATAAATAAGTAAAGATTTGGTTAGGGAATGAAGGAAAACCTTGAAAAAGAGACTTGAGATTAAGATGCTCAACTAGTATTTGATAAAATGCTCGAATGAGTTGAAATCCTGAATACCTTTCTAATTTGTGTTCAATTTTGTTATGTCTCAAACTAGATTGGAATTGCTAGAATTTTCGGAACGTTGTAGTAACTTAAGGAAAGCTTAAACGAGGTATGTATGACTAACTTTAACTCTTGTAGAATCCCCTTGTTGTGACGAGCATACGGTATGTGTACCTTGTATGAAAATATGTGAATTGATTGCCTTAGTTGATTTCCATACCACCAAGTTATATGTGATTGTGAGAAGTGATTTGATGTGCCTATCTTGTTATGTGCAAAGTTTGTAAAAGCTTGAGGGTGTCGACATGGAAGTATGTGTTTAATTATGTGAACTATTTGTGAATTCTTGTGAATAATGTGCCTTGAACGTTGTGGTTAAGTCTTACGATATGATGGTGCAAGTAAATGGAAACAAATCAAATCTGGGTGTGTGATTGTGAAAATGTTATGTGGAAAGAACTGAGAAACAAATGATGGAAGGAAATCGTAAATGATACACTTGGAACAACTGTGGTAATAACATATTTGGCTTGTTGTGGGT
The DNA here is from genome assembly GCF_001879085.1 of Nicotiana attenuata. Lineage (NCBI taxonomy): Eukaryota > Viridiplantae > Streptophyta > Magnoliopsida > Solanales > Solanaceae > Nicotiana > Nicotiana attenuata. The sequence goes on from NW_017670810.1 coordinate 392,929, forward strand.
AATTATTGTGGTGACTTAAATTGCATATGAGTTGTTGAATATGATGAAATGGTATTGATGGCTACGGAAATTCTTGTGAATTGTTGTGGTTGTTCTTTGAGAATTGTTGTTGTTGTTCTTGTGAATTGTTGTTGTTGTGTGTTGTTTGTGAATTGTGATTGTTCGGTGGGATCGGGTCGCGCGCCGCAACACGAAGTAATAAGGTGTGGGTTGTGGTGATAAGGGTGGCCGAGGTAATAAGGGTGGAAAGTGATTGAAATCACTATTGAAATGAAAATATGAGAAAATTGTGAAATCATTGATGTGATAATGTTGAAGGGGAAAAGGAGAGATTGTGAAACTTGTTTGGCTTTGATTGTTTCTTTCACGAGCATTTGATCATTGATTTTATTGATGTCTGTTACTTGTGTGTTATTTGATTTTACTTGGGGTGAAGTTTGTTTATATATACCGGTACAATTCAAATGTACTGACGTCCCTTTTGCCGGGGGCGCTACATTCGTGTTATGATTGTAGGTGGTTCTATAGCAGGTACTCCAGTCCACCGACAGTAGCACCTTATCCATTTTCCGTCAGCTATATTGGTGAGCCCCTTTCCTCTCGGGGCCCTGTGTGGCTCATGCCGCTCTTCTTCTCGGAGTCTTATTTTGGTATTTGTGTAAGGTATAGCCGGAGCCTTGTTGCCGGCATTTCCATATTATTCTTTAGTTGTAGTTAGAGGCTCCGTAGACAGGTTGTGAGTAGTGTCGGGCATGGATGTTTGGCAATGATGTATAAAACTTCTAATACCTTTAATATTGCGAATGAAGTTGCTAATGAAAATGAAATGGAAATCGTTAATGATATGTTTATAGAATTTGATTAATGGAGTCCATCTCCTAGTTATTCATGAGTTAGATTGGGTAGAATGAGATCTAACAGGCTTGCTCGGTCGGGTTTACTCGGTTGAGCGCCGGTCGCGCTCCTCGAATTTTGGGGCGTGACAAACTTGGTGTCAGAGCCTAAGGTTTTAAAGTGTCATAGGATGTCTCGGAGTCGTGTCTAGTAGATTCCTTCTTATCGGTGTGTTGTCGACCACATCTATAAGTTGGAGGCTATTCAGACATTTAGGAATTTCACCCTTCTTTTATACTCCAATCGTGCAATAGAGCTCAAGTTAGGGAGCTAATTTCCTCTCTAAGTCTTATTCTCAAGATTGGTAACCTTGATGCCATAATTCGCGAGTCCGAGTGGATTGCCCAAGGGCTTGTTTGGAGAATGTATTGAGATGTGGATAGATTGGTAAAACATATCGCAAAGAGGGGAGTGTCCTTGTCCCTATTGATGTCTCTGCACCATCAGATCATGTGGTATGTCAGCATGTTACATACGTACGTTAGAGATGTGGAGTCGAGGGGTATCGATTAAGCTATTGCCCTATCAACCTAACGTCGTTAAGTGAGTCAAATCAGAATTTCTACTCAAATCAGAATTCTGACCTTAAAACCGTTTAAGTTTGTCATCATCAAAAAGGGGGAAACTGATAGATCTTAAATATTCTTACCTTATGTTTTGATGATCTAACAAACTTTCTGACAAGAACCAGTTAGGGAACCTGATCTACCTTGGATTGTTGCAAACTCCAACGGGCTCCAGTAAAAGATGAATTGCTACACTTACAGGAGCTAGGAACCAGACAAGGACCTGATGCTCTTGTGGTTCCTATATAGCAGCACAAGTCATTTGGACACAGCTGGAACTGAAGTGACTGGCGGCACTGTTTCTGCCACACTGCACCACACTGTCAGCCCACTCATTCTCTAACCAAATAAAGTACTCACATTATTTTAAGTGATGTGACCAAGATGTACCAAAGGGGTTTTTACACAAAACATCAATGAATGGTTTCAGTTTCATCGATTCCAGCCTTTAGCAAAAACAGAAAAGATCATTCTCTCAAGCTTGAAGAACAAGGTTGAACGTGACCACTTCCAAAACGATTGATTATTACTGTCCTAGTTGAGTTGTAACCTTGTTATTGCACTTACAACATCTCCTAAATTGCTTACTTAGAATTTTACTGATTAGGAACTCTCTTGTAAATCCTCAGACTTGTTGAGTTTAGGTTCTGGCCAGATTTAGTCATTAAAAAAAAGTCTTTGTAATTGTAGTATTGCAAAGTGGCTTGTGGTGATAGCACCACAAGTTAGAAAAAGCCTTTATAACTAGGATAGTCACAAAGTGGCTTGTGGTAAAGGTACCACAAGTTAGTTTGAAGTCTTTACAATCAGAAGCATTATAAAGTGGCTTGTAATAGGTAAGATTACAAGTTAGTGAAGTTAAAAGCCTACAGGGTAGGTCATGGTTTTTTGATCCCCTTGTGCGGGATTTTTCCACGTAAAAATCCTCTGCCTCATTTACTTACTTCCTTACTAAGTGCTCTCAGCAGAAACTTGTAGAGGACCAGATACTCTAAGATTTGGCAGACCCATAAAAGCTAACATCCATCGTGCCAAGTTTGTAGGATCCCTTTCCGACGATATCAAGGACCTGATACGGTTCCTCCCAGTTCGGGCCAAGTTTTCCTTCATTTGGGTCTCGAGTATTGAGGGTGACCTTTCTCAGAACTAAGTCTCTGATCTTAAAGTGTCAAAGATTGGCTCTTCGGTTGTAATACCTTTCGATCTGTTATTTCTGTGCGGCCATTCGAACGAGGGTAGCCTCTCGTCTTTCATCTAGCAATTCGAGGCTCATACGCATAACCTCGTGATTTGACTCTTCTATTGCATACCGAAAACTGAATCTAGGTTCCCCGACTTCGACCGGGACCGTAGACTAAAGAGAACGGTGTTGCCCCCGTACTGGATTTCAACGTTGTTCAATACGATCAAAGGACCTCGAGCAATATTTCTCTCCATTTTCCTGTAGCTTCGTTCAATCTTTTCTTTAGATTTTGGATGACGGTTTTGTTCGTCAATTTGGCCTATCCGCTCCCACTAGGATGATATGGCGTTGACAAGATCCTTTTTATTTTAAGGTTTTCGAAAAACTTTGTCACTTTGCTGCCGACGAATTGCTTTCCATTGTCGCATACGATCTCGGCAGGCATTCTGAATCGGCATATGATGTGGTCCCAGATGAAGTATGTGACTTCTTTTTCTCTGACTTTCTCGAAGGCCTGTGCTTCAACCCACTTAGAGAAATAGTTAGTCATAAACAAAATGAATTTAGCTTTACCTTGGACCGATGGTAGAGGGCCGACATCCCCCATTTCATGAACGGCCATGGGGATAGGACTGAGTGGAGTTGCTCTCCGGGTTGGTGGATCATCGGCGCATACCATTGACATTTGTCGCATTTTCGAACAAATTCTTTAGTGTCCTTTTCCATATCGGCCCAATAGTGTCCTGCCCTGATGACTTTGTGAACCAATGACTCTGTACCAGAATGATTTCCGCTGGTGCCCTCGTGAATTTCTTGTAGAACGTAGTCGGTATCTCCTGGTCCTAAACATTTCACTAACGGTCTATCGAACGTTCTCCTATATAGTGTTCCATCATCGACCAATGTTAACCGTGCGACCTTCGTGCGTAGAGTCCTCTATTCTTTAAGATCCAATGGAAGATTCCCGTTCTTTAGGTATTCGATGTACTTATTCCTCCAATCCCAAGTTAGACTTGTGGAGTTTATTTCGCCATGTCCTTCTTCTATTACTGACCTCCAAAGTTGTACGACAGTCCCCGAGCTAAGTTCATCGTCTTCGATCGACGACCCCAAATTTGCAAGTGCATTGGCCTCGCTATTTTGTTCTCGAGGTATGTGTTGTAGGGTCCATTCTTTAAATCGATGTAGAGACACTTGTAGTTTGTCCAAGTACCTCTGCATTTGATCTTCTCGAACCTCGAAAGTTCTGTTGACTTGATTTACCACAAGTTGGGAGTCGCACTTGGCCTCGATGACCTCCGCTCCCAATCTGTTAGCTAGCTGGAGACCTGCAATCATGGCCTCATACTCGACTTCATTGCTAGTTAATTTCGAAGTTTTGATAGACTGTCTAATTGTATTACCTGTGGGTGGTTTCAAAATGATGCCTAGCCCGGACCCCTTCAAGTTCTAAGCGTCGTCTGTGAAGAGGGTCCACACCCCCGATGATGTACCCGATTTTAATAATAGTTCCTTTTCGACCTCAGGTATGAGGGCTAGTGTGAAGTCGGCCACGAAGTCTACCAAGATTTGAGACTTGATAGCCGTTTGGGGTTGATACTCGATATCGTACCCACTGATCTCGACGGCCCATTTGGCCAATCGAACCGAGAGTTCGGGCTAGTGCAAAACGTTGCAAAGGGGATAGGTGGTCATAACCCAAATTGGGTGACACTGAAAGTACAATTTTAATTTCCTAGAGGCACTTATTAAAGCAAGCGCTAATTTTTTTGAGTGTGGGTACTGGGTCTTGGCTTCACCTAGGGTCCGACTAACATAGTAAACATGAAATTGCGTACCTTGCTCTTCTCGAACTAAGACCCCAATTACCGGTATCTCCCAGATCGCTAAGTACAAGTAAAGTTGCTCGTCCACTTTTGGGGTGTGAAGCAATGGCGGGCTCGACAGGTATGGTTTGAGTTCCTCCAAGGCCTGTTGACATTTCAGGGTCAATGCGAAATTGCTCTTCTTCTTAAGTAGTGAGAAGAACCGGTGGCTCCTATGTGAGGACCTCGAAATAAATCGTCCTAGGGCGGCTATGCGCCCTGTTAACCTTTGTACATCCTTGACATTATCAACAACTATGATGTCTTCTATTGCCTTGATTTTATCGGGGTTGATTTCAATCCCCCCAATTTGATACCATAAAGCCGAGGAACTTGCCTGAACCGACCCCGAATGCACAATTCTCCGGGTTGAGCTTCATGTTGTACTTTCTTAGTATGTCGAAGGTTTCCTGCAAATGTTTTAAATGGTCTCTGCTCGCAGGGACTTAACTAACATATCGTCAATATAAACCTCCATTGATTTACCTATTTGTTCTTCAAACATTCGATTTACTAGGCGTTGATAAGTAGCACCATCATTTTTTAGTCCAAACGGCATTACGTTATAACAATAGGTGTTCTATTTAGTGATGAACGAAGTTTTTTCGTGATCCTCCGGGTTCATTTGTATTTGATTGTACCCGGAGTAGGCATCGAGAAAACTAAGGATCTCGTGGCCGGCCGTGGCATCGATCATCCGATCGATATTTCGCAAAGGAAAGAAATCTTTGGGGCATGCCTTATTTAAATCCTTATAGTCTACGTCTAAGTTTATTTCCCTTTTAGGGACTATAACTACATTTGCTAACCATTCGGGATATTTTACCTCCCGAATGGATCCTATATTGAGAAGTTTTGTTACCTCATCCTTAATGAATGCATGTTTTACCTCGGACTAGGCCTTCTCTTTTGTTTTACCGGGGGGGAACTCGGGTCCAAGCTCAGTCGATGCGTAGTGATCTCCGGTGGGATCCCTGTCATATCTAGGCGGGACCAAGAAAAACAATCCATGTTATCTAAAAGGAATTGAACGAGTTTTTTCTAAGCTCGGGGGTTAACCCCGTGCCCAGGTATACCTTTCGATCGAGTAAATGCTCGATCAGTATGATTTGTTCCAGCTCTTCGACCATTGACTTTGTTGCATCAGAATCAACGGGGATTATGAAGGTTCGAGGTATCATATAATCATCATCCTTGAAAGTTTTCTGCTCCTCCGATCGGGCTGAGGTCGGTGACTGTGGTTGCTATTTGACTTCTTGCTTTCCCTTTGACTTTGATCCCTTTGTTGATGAAAGCGTTGATACCGGTAATACTTCGTCGATTGCAAACATTTCTTTGGTGGCGGGTTGTTCATCGTACACTATTTTGATTCCTTCTGATGTTGGAAATTTCAGGACTTGATGAAGCGTCGAGGGCACTGCCCTCATGTTATTAATCCAAGGCCTTTCGAGCAGCGCATTGTACCTTATGTCACCTTCGATAACATGGAACTTCGTTTCTTGGATGGTCCCAACCACATTAATTGGAAAAATGATTTCCCCTTTGGTGGTTTCACTTACCATATTGAAGTCGTTAAGTACTCGAGTTGCGGGCACGATTTGGTCTTGGAGGCCGAGTTGATCTATGACACTTGATCGAATAATATTTGCCGAGCTACCTTGATCAATTAACACCCGTTTAACTTGAATTTTATTTATAAGGATAGATATTACCTGTGTGTCATTGTGAGGTTGTTCGATCTCTTCTGTATCCTTGTCGTTGAAAGACAGGGATTCTTCTGGTAAGTAATCCCGAGTTCGCTTTTCCCTCGTGATTGTCACCTTGGTGCGTTTAAATACCGATCCTTGAGGAATATAGACCCCACCAACGATCATATGAATTACGTGTTGTGGTTCTTCCTATTTGATTTTCCTATTTATATCCCTGTCTCTGAAGTGATTTTTAGCTCGATCACTCAAGAATTCTCGAAGGTGACCCTCGTTGAATAAACGAGCTACCTCCTCCCTCAGTTGTCTGTAGTCTTCAGTTTTGTGACCATGTGTACCGTGGTATTTGCATATTGATTAGGGTTTCTTTGAGCTGGATCGGTCTGTAGGGGTCTCGGCCATCTAGTATCCTTGATCTATCCAATGCCTGATACAATACCCGATGAATCGATGTTGAAGTTGTATTCTGACAGTCGTGCTGCTTTTGTGGGCTTGATATGTTTATCGAAGCCACTTTTACTCATGAGACCTTGAGAGCTATGTCATCGATCATTTCTTTGATCATTTCGAACGGGATTACGTCCTGGGCGCATGTTTCTACGATTTGCGTTGTATGATTGGTATTGATCTCTATTCGATCAGGGTTCTCTGTCGATGTCCCTTTGAATTCTACTGATGGGCCTATTTGGGTAAACGGAACTGGAAGGAGTTCCTAGTTGATCATGCTCGACCCTGATCTTCGACTGGTATCGATTATGTACATCGGCCCAGGTCACAGCTGGATATTCAATTAAATTCTGCTTTAGTTGTCGTGATGCTATTGAACTTCGTTCGTTCAAACCTTGAGTAACATCTTGAACAACCCAATCATCTGTGACCGGGGGTAGGTCCATGCGTTCCATCTGGAACCGAGATACGAATTCCCTTAACATTGTGTTGTCCTTTTGTCTTACTTTGAAGAGGTCCGACTTACTAGTCGCAACCTTTATTGCTCCGGCGTGTGCCTTCACGAAGGAATCTGCAAGCATGGTGAAGGAGTCGATGAAATTGGGCGGCAAATTGTGGTACCATATCATTTCCCTTTTCGATAAAGTTTCTCCAAACTTTTTCAATAGAACGGATTCAATCTCATCATCTTCTAAGTCATTCCCATTTATTGCACATGTACAAGAAGTGACATGCTCGATAGGGTCGGTGGTTCCATTGTATTTGGTAATTTCTGGCATGCGGAATTTTTTTGGCATGGGCTTCGGAGCCGCGCTTGGAGGGAAAGGCTTCTGCACGAACTTCTTCGAATCAAAACCCTTTAGAATCGGTGGTTCCCCTGGTATTTGGTCAACCCGGGAGTTGTATGTTTCTACCTTTTTATCATTTGCCTCCATTTTCTTTTCTCCTAATTCAATCCGTTTAGTGAGCTCCTCGAGCATTTTTCATAATAGCAGGGTCAGCCCCCAAATCATTGGCGTTCGATCTCTCCGATATAGGTTCGTCTCTACGAACAACTCCTGGTTCAGGTTCTGGTTTGATCCTACTTGGTGCTCGATGCTGATTCTGTAGTTGCGCTATAGCGGCTTGCTGAGCCTCTAGCATTTCAAATATCAATTGGAGGCTGAATCCACCGTCTTCTATGCCCTGCATACCTCAAATACATGATTAAACTTCCCTGCATACGCTACCTTTAGGATCAACGCCCAGATTTGCATTTAGGGCGACATGTGAACTGACATCGACGGGATCTATAATTGGTACTCCCTCGAGGCCAGCCTGAGGCACTTCGATCCCTGGGGCAACTACATTGTCGTTTTCTCCATGGAAACCGAGGCCGTTACCGGCGTGGGTGGGTACTGCTTGCGAGTTAAACATGTTGATCCTAAAATCAAAAATACTCACAAGAACAAGCGTAAAGTAGTGTGTGTTATGAGAATTAATACCAGGCAATCACTATTATCCTTAGCCACACGGTAGGCGCCAAACTGTTTACCTTTAAACTTGGATAATAATAGAACTTATAATGTGGTTTTAAGGACGCGTGATTTCACCTAATATCAATTGATAAATGTAAAGATTAGTAATAAAAATTAACAATAAGATAAAACAAACCAATGTTGAAACGTAATTTAGCCCTCGAGGTAGAGTGCCCTCGAACTGGTTGTAACCAAAACAATTAAGAAATAAGCAAGCTGATGAACAAGAATATGAGCTAAAGAGAAAGTGTTATGTTGCTTTTACGTCTGAGAGTGTAAGTCCCTTACAAATGATTGGAACTCCTCTTTATATAGTAGATGAATTCTAAGTATGGTATAACTCTAATTACAGAAGGAAATACCATGATTAGCTAATTAACCATCCTTGATTTGATCCGTTCCGAGATTTCCGCCATGATCTTCGACCATCACGGATATCTCGCCTTTCTGTTATATATGTTACCTTCGATCTTGCTCGATGTCTGTCTCATTTGGTCTCAATCACTACCAGTCTCGATCTTGACAGGTACCTCGAATCTTTGAACTTGGTACCTTGTCCTCGTACCTCGGTCTGATTCATTACGGGATCATTCGTAGATCCTTCACACTAGTCTCGATAAATCAGTAAAATCGGGTGAGCCCGATTTTAACCGTATACACAGTTTTTCGTGAGGTGAATTCAAAGTAATCGAATCTTAAAGGAAATATCATAGACCTATGCGAGATAACACCACATAATGGTCTCTCATTGGTTAAATGAGAAATATTGACATCCAAACCGGTGCGCTGCATTTCTGACTCTGCCTTTCCTCATTGAATGTGTCACTATTACAGCATCTTTGAATTCTCAATCATTTTCACAACTTCCTTTTTTTTTTTTTTTTTTAATCTTCTGTTTTCTTTAACTTTGCTCTCTTTTTTTTCTTCGTGTTGCTTGGGAAGGCTCTTGTGCTCCTGAAGGGTTATATTTGACATAGATCACATATCTACATTTCAACTTATGTGTTTTAATTGTGTTTTCTTTGAAACCATGGTATCTAGAGTACTACTTATTGTCTCACCTCATCATGTTCGATACACTATGAAGCTTGCACTCGTTCACAAAACCCATATTCATATTTGTTAATGAGCATAGGAAAAATCACTCAACTCTCTACCTTTTCTTTATATATAGGGTAAACCTCTCTTTTTTTCTTTATACTCGCTAGACTTGAGCATGCTCAAAAGAGCTTTTTGACATAACAATAATAATAAACTCAGTGTAATTTTACAAGTTGGGTCTGGAGAAATAATGTATAAGCGAACCTTACCCCTGCCCTAAGCAGATAGAGAGGCTATTTCCAATAATCCCCGGCTCAAAGGAAAGATGGAAAAAAAAAAGCGGTAGTTAAAGGAGCTTGTCGAAATTGTTATATTGGGCTTGAGCTACAATATCACCGTAGAAATGACAGCAAGTAGCCATTCTAGAGGGCTGCTATTTAGAAATTAGCAGTGTATCCTGAATTTCAGTTTTCTAGTTTAATTTTTCAGGACACAAAGTCCTGAAGTTAAGATTTTTAGTTCAAAGTTTCAAGACAAAATAAGTACTGACTAATTCCTACATAACAGCTCTAAAAATGACTATTTGTATACTTTCCCCGATATAGCCCTTACATGTAATGTGATTGTCCAGCAGAGTAGTACAAGGACAACTTGCAGACGATAATACAGGCGTTGAGATCCAAGAAGACGGATCAATAAAGCCCATATATTATAGTGCTGGCCCATGAGTTGGTAATGTCATGTATAATGTGTGAACTGACTAATAGCCCGTTTGGCCAAGCTGCAAAAATCAACTTATTTTGAGAAGTGCTTTTTTTCAAAAGTGCTTTTCTCAAAAGTACTTATGGAGAGAAATAGTTTGTGTTTGGCTAATTAGTTTGAAAAGCACTTCTGAGCAGCAATTAGTGTTTGGCCAAGCTTTAAAAAACTGCTTCTAAGTGTATTTTTCTCAAAAGTGCTTCTCAAAAAAGTGCTTTTGGAGAGAAGCTACTTTTTTCTGCTTCTCCTCAAAAGCACTTTTTTTCCTTCCAAAAGCTTGGTCAAACACCTCAATTTTTGGCCAAAAGTACTTTTGGCCAAAAAAAAAAACACTTTTGGCCAAAAAGAAGCTTGGCCAAACAGGCTATAAACTACTTCGATAAGCACCTCCACAAATTGAAAGGTTTTTCGTGTAATAATTTTGATAGCATACTTTGATGTGGTTAAGAGATCACAATTTGACCTACAATATTACTAATTCGTATAAATGGCCTCTAACCTTCGCCAACTGATTAAACTCATCACGTTAAATTATATTATATGAGGAAATAAATTCTTGGACCCTTTGTGCAGGATTAAGTAGTGATTTTGTCTTATACCTCACAAATTATCATTGTATCGGTTAGATATTTGATGTTCCCATTGGTTAAAATAGCACGGTACAGCCAGTTTTCGGACTGGTCATTCAAAAATAGCCAGCGTTTACCAAGTCAATGAAAAATAGCCACTATTTTGCTGCAGCAGAGACCGGTCCAGCATAATATACTGGAGTTTGGTGCATCTGTGTATGAACTCCAGCATATTATGCTGGACCGATATACTTTGCTGGCCCCAGTATAATATACTGCAGACTGGAGCACCGGTACTCCAAACTACAGTATATTATGCTGGATCGGTATACTTGCTGGAACTCCAATATATTATGCTGGAATTCTAGTGTACTTATGCTGGAACTCCATCATATTATGCTGGAGTTCCAGCATACTTATCTTGGAACTCCAGTATAATATGTTGGAGTTTAAGTATACTTATGCTGGAACTCCAACATAATATACTGGCGTATTTTCCGGATTTTGAACAATGTTTTCGCTCAGATTTATCTTTACATGAAAAGTGGCTAAATTTCGATTACTTTTGAAACTGGGCTATTTTTGAACCACCAGTTGTAAACTTGCTATTTTTTAGTTTCACCCTACCCATTGATATTAAAGTAGTATTCAAAGATGGACAAATGCATGAGAACAAAATAAGACGGCTTCAATTTTTAAAAAATTATGATTTTTTTTCTCTTTTATCTTTCTCCCATTGGCTAGTTTTCCTTCGCTACCGTTCAAATTTTAAATTTTGTTACAAAAATAAAAATTATAATCTCAGAAAAAGTATATGAAAGTTGCAATTTCGCTACGATGGCATCCAAGATGTATGGTTTAATTCTCAAAGTTGAAGTAGTTTAGGGCAATGTATCTAATGATAGTGAAGATATGTCATGTTTTTACCACGTAGTTATGTCACTACTGATTGTGTCACTTTTCACGTCAATTATATAATATATCTTCGTACAATTACAGAATAGAAAAGACATGGAAAGAAAGATCCCATTGTCAAAAGCTCTTAAAGTCATTAATAACTTTTTATTTCAATAATAATAAATTTGGAAAAGGGAATAACGATGACCCCACAAACACACAATTACTACAAAGACTCTCTGTTAAGTCTTCTGGATTCTTTAATATATGTATTGTCTCAAGTCTCTCCTCTCTTTTCTTTTTCTTTTTTATTTTTAATAGTAAGCTCTCAAAATATTGTCTCCCAAAATTTGTTTCATACTCATGGACTACTTAAAGTTGAATAAATTGTAACAAATAGAAGATTAAGAATAAACCTATCATATTTGATGGTTTCTCAGTGTTATGAAAACATCCCAATCACCTACTATTATTTGAGAGAGAAAAGCAAGTATTAAAGCATCAAACTACAAAGACGTTTACAGAAAAATTATACAATTAAAATTAGTTTGCTTTTAACCAAAAAGTTACACTGGGAATTAGTGAATTTCTTGATTACGTCCTTGGCCAAAGAAATCAATAGAAGCTTTGGTCAAAGGGCATCAATAACAAGAGAAATTGAATGACTTGTTTCATGGTTGTATTAATAGCGAAAGAAAAGGATAGGGGGGAGGAAGCCAAATGCCACTTAAATACAAAATGCTTTTAAAGCAAATATTGAAAAACATTTTTGGAAAAGCTTCTAAAAATCAGACGTCTCATTATATATAGAGAAGTCAGGTTTCTAATTTTTGCAACGAAAGTGTCACGATCCGAATTTTCCACCCTCGGGAGTCGTGTGGGCGCATTCTAATGAGAGTTAGGCAAGCCNACCCCCCTGTGGCAATACCATCTCGATCCTCCGGGCCACATTGGCCGCCTCCTGAAAAATGATGTCACTCCCCGCCTCTCTAGCCATCTGGAGATGAATAGGCTGAATGAGTCCATCAATAAACCGTCTCACTCTCTCCCTCTCAGTGGGGAGTATGACAATAGCATGGCGAGCCAACTTAATAAACCTGGTCTCGTACTGGGTGACTGACATGGATCCCTGATGGAGACGCTCGAACTGCCTCCGATAGGCCTCACGCTGTGTGATAGGGAGAAACTTCTCCAGAAACAACACTGAAAACTGATCCTATGTCAAGGCTGGAGACCCTGCTGGTCTAGCTAAACAGAAATCCCTCCACCAAGTCTTGGCGGATCCAGATAGGCGAAATGCAGCAAAGTCCACTCCATTGGACTCAATAATACCCATGTTCCGAAGAACCTCGTGGCAACTGTCCAAATAATCCGGAGGATCCTCGGTAGATGCACCGCTAAAAGTAGTAGTGAAGAGCTTGGTGAACCTATCCAACCTCCATAAAGCATCGACAGACATAGCTGCCCCATCACCGGCCTGGGCTACCACACCCGGCTCAGCTGCTCCCACTGGCTGAACTGCTGGAGTCTGAATTGGGGGAACTCCCTACTTCGGAGTACGAGTAGCAGGAGTCTGGGCCCCTCCTCCAGCCTGAGAGACGACTGGTGCTACAGGAAGCAAACCTGCTCGGGTGACGCTCTCCATGAGTCCCACCAATCGGACTAGAGCATCCTGAAGAACTGGGGTAACAATAAACCCCTCTGGGACCTGAGCTGGGCACACCGAAACTGCTGGGGCTGGGGTCGGAACCTCCTCGTCAATGTCAACCTGAGGCTCCGCCACTGGTGCTGCTGCTCGGGGCTGAGCTCCGCCCCTACATCGGCCTCTAGCACGGCCTCGGCCTCGCCCTCTGCCCCTAGTGGGAGCTGTCTGGGGCTCGTACTGCTGATCGAAAGATGAGGAACATGTGTTCTCGCCATCTGCGAAAGAACAGAGTAGAAGTTCAATTAGCATTGAGAAACCAAACCGCACACAATGAAAGAACAAGTGTGAAACTTTTCCTAACTCGGTAGCCTCTGGGGGATAAATACAGACGTCTTCGTACCGATCCCTCAGACTCTACTAAGCTTGTCCGTGAGTTGTGAGACCTAAGCAACCTAGAGCTCTGATGCCAATTTGTCACGACCTGGATTTCCCACCCTCGGGAGTCGTGATGGCGCCTACTAATGAGAGCTAGGCAAGCCAAATTCAATTACTTGTCCATTAATAATCTAATCCATTTAACAATTTACGACAATAATACAAAAACAACGAAATTCAATAATAAGCGGAAGTCTTAACATTTTATAAAACTGAATAGAAATGCGGAAGGTTCAACAAAATCCTCTACCCAAGATTGGTGTCACTATACTCACGAACTGCTAAGAATACCACATACAATCGTCTGAAAGAGAACATAAGCTGTTTGTCTCGATTACAATGAGATAAAAGATAAAAATAAAGGATAAAGGAGACGCCGGGCCTGCGGACGCCTGCAAGGCTACCTCGGGTCTCGCTGAAATGAAGCCTGCTCCCACACTACTGCTGCTGCTGCTGCTCGAAACCTAGATCTGTGCAAAATAGCACAGAGTATAGTATCAGCACAACCGACCCCATGTGCTGGTAAGTGTCTGGCCTAACCCCGGCGAGGTAGTGACGAGGCTAGGACCAGACTCCAGATAAACCTGTGCAGATATATATACAAGTACAACGAAAAAATAGCAAGAAAATAATAATTTAAGCTGGGGAAGGGAGCATGCTTCAGGGGTAACAGATAGAAACAAAATATCAGGAATAATGGTACGTACATCTACAGTTTAACTTCTAACAATAATGAAAAGATAAGACAACTTTCATATTCAACTCATCTTGTTGCAGGCGTGCAACCCGATCCCATTTCTCAATATCTCGTGGTAGGCGACCACCCGCTCCCATTTTAACATCACTTGTGGTAGCGTACACCGCTCCATTTCATTATCACTTGTGGTAGGCATACCACCCGCTCCCATTTCAATATCACTTGTGGTAGGCATACCACCCACTCCCATTTCAATATCACTTGTGGTAGGCGTACCACCCGCTCCCTTTACTTTCAACACAATGCACAATACAATCCCGACAAGGGAACAATCAAATTAATACTCTTCCCGGCAAGGGAACTATAACAACAAGTCAAACATCCCGACAAGGGAGAGTCAGCTATAACCAATCCTATTCAACTTCTTCCTGGCACAACTAATACCAATATTTAATCACAACGTTCATAGGATCAAACAAGGGTACACAATTATCAAATTAAGACTCACGGTCATGCTTGACACCGACGCATGGATACTCGTCACCATGCCCATACGTCGTACTCAACACAAACAAGTAGCAATTATGACTCAACTCCTAATCCCTCAAGCTAGGGTTAAACCAAACACTTACCTCGATGCTTTGAACTCAACTCAAGCCTCAACTATAGCTTTACCCCGTGATTCTACCTCCAATCCGCTCGAATCTAGTCACAAGTCACTTAATTACTTTAATAAACACTAAATGAATCAATTTGAATGCATAAAAATAAATTTTCCCAAAGTTTTTCCCAAAAATTCCAAAATCGCCCTCGGGCCCACGTGGTCAAAACCCGAGGTTCGAACCAAAACCCGGTTACCCATTCCTCCACGAACTCAAATATGTAATTTGTTTTGAAATCGGACCTCAAATTGAGGTCCAAATCCCCAATTTTTAAAAAACCTAGGTTCTACCCAAAACCCCCAATTTCACCCATGAAAATCATTGATTTTAAGTTGAAAACATGTTAAATGATGTTAAAGATTGAAAGAAATTAGTAAAAAGCAACTTACAAATGATTTGGAAGAAGTCTTGCTCTTGGAAAATCGCCCAAAGAGGTTTGTGTTTTGAAAGAATGTTAAAATGACTCAAAAATTCGGCTAAGTGTAAAATATGCAGGCCTCAGATGTGGGAAATGCGAAGGTGGGTTCGCATTTGCGAACCCTGCAGGTATGGGAAATGCGAGATCTTTGTTCGCATTTGCGAACACTGGCCATTTGGGAGAACATCGCATTTGCGAACTTTTAGTCGCATTTGCGAAAAATGGGCCTTCGTATTTGTGATCCATTGGTCGCATTTGCGACCACAGCCCAGTGCCCCCTTCCTTGCAATTGCGATGCCAAGCTCGCATTTGCGAGCTCGCAATTGCGAGGCCTGCTTCGCAATTGCGAAAATTGCAGAACTAAAATGCCAGATTTTTCCTAAGTTCAAAAATGCACTCCGATACCTATCCAAAACTCACCCGAGCCCTCGGGGTTCCAAACCAAATATGCACACAACCTCAAAAACATCCTGCTGTCACACCTCCTTTTTACACACCTACCCCGAAGGATAATGTATAAGGGAGTTTTTCCATTCATAGTGACATTATTCGAAATGGGATTATTTATTTGTTTTTAGAGTCGCCACTTGGGATAGGATTGGCTTTTGGTGTCCCAATTCACCGGTTTAACTTAAATCCCAAATCGAGGAAAATTGTTGACTTCCCAATTGGAGTCTGCGAACCAGAAATTCTGAATAAGGAATTCTGTTGACCCGAGGGAAGGTGTTAGGCACCCCCGGATCCTGTGGTTCTAGCAAGGTCGCTTAAATTATTATAATTGGCTAAAAGTCTGATTTTAATACATGTTTTAGCTTATGTGCTTTTTAAATTTAAACCGCTTTTATTATTACATTTTAAAGAGAATTGCAACGTCGTGAAAACACGTCTCGAACCACGTCACATAAATGCACCCGTAGTTTTTGACACATTTCGACTTCGTTGGGATTTGGATTTGGGTCACATAAATGTGCACCCGTACTTAGGAAAATAGATTATTGAAATACGCGCTTAAAGCGACTAACGTGTTGATAACTTTGCGGGAGGCCATGAAAATTTGCTAAATGGCACGTCCCGATTTCTAAATATTTTAATGGAAGTAATTAAAGAGGACCACGCAATTTTGGTGAATTTTATTTGGCGCAGCGCACCTCAATTTCATTTTTAAAGGATATTTAACTGAAGCTTGAAGGGCCATGGACTATTGGGTTATCTAAGATGGCCCTCCTAAGATTATTTTTAGCAAAACATCTTACTAATCGACTAAAGTCATAAGGACTAATTTCAAGAGTTAAAAGTGGGTTATGGACTTTAAGGTCCGGTTGCCAAACACACGAAAATGGAACACCATTGAGATACAGTTGGGCCTGAAATAGAAGCCCAATGCTCTAAACCTGATTCTGCTGAAGCTGACTACGCCTATCATAAGATCTAGGCCACAATAAATTAATTAGAGGCCCACTCCCAAAGCAAGAGTATTTTGGGCCTCCTTTGTAAAGGCTGGCCAATTTTGGGCCTGAGGAGAAATTCGAATTCATCTACTCAATGTGCTCACCGTATGTTTAACACATACAGCAAACATTCAGGTATTTTTGAATTTAACCAAGCTACTGAGTTTAAACACAGGATTGTCGCGTTAAAATTAATTGGCTAACTTCAAGGATACTAGATGCAATTACAGATGACAAAATGACTTTAGAATCTTATTTTTTCATGCTTATCAGTCGGTGGTTTTCACTTGACTCGTATGAATAACATATTATGCAATCAACCGAATGACTTTTCCCTAATACAATTAACCAAATGCTGCCAGGATCAAACCACTTCAACTTAATCTAAGCATGTGCCTGAGTTCAAGCCAGTGTTTAACAGTCCAATCAAACTGAACTATTAGGCTCAAATACGCTCAAATCAATTAATTCTAACACACAAACTTAAGCATGTAGGAAGACAATCATGGTCCATTGTTTGTTTAAGTACAAATCCATATTAGGAATATAACAACACAGTAACAAGCCTTAATCAACATTTATTGTTCTAGATCTAAATTAGGAATACAAACGAAACAGTAACAAAATCAGAACCAATTCAATTCCAATATCCTCTTCATTTGCATGAATTTCAAATCCTTTACAAGTGCAGAGCTTAATCCTTAAGTATGAGCTTAAGAGAATACCTGGAATTTGAAAAGGAAGAGAGAGTAAGGATCAATAAAGCAGAGCAGTAGCAACAAACTTTGAACCAGCAGCAAAACAAGGCAGGAATAGCTTCTCAAAACCAGGAAATGATGTTTGAATTCCAAATATTAAGACCAGTTGAGGATCAGCAGTAGAATCAACCTCAAAATTTAATTTCAAACCCAAATCCAAACCATTTTTACCCCTTGGATCTAAAAAATGACTCCAGAACTTGACAGGATTTCGTAGCTATCTTTGTTTTGATTTTCGGAACTATATCTCTGAATCCTAAATCAGATTTCAAAACTTTAAGATCTGAGAATCTCCCTTTCCAAAACTCTCAGAATTTCAAACTTTCAGATTTTTAACTTTTCAGACCTTTTCAAACTTTTTGTGTATTTTTTTCAGATTTCAGAACTTTTGGAATTTTTCAGATCCCTCCCCCTTGTCGTATTTCTCCTTCAGCTAACGGATAAAACTGGCCTGTTCCCCTGCATCCTTGGCTACCTTGGCCCGAGCATTTGCTAACTCCACCTCAGTCTTCTGTAAATCATCCTCGAAATCACGTGCTTTCTGGGTAAGATTGTAGATGAGCTTTTCGTCTTTTCTACTCCTGCCCGGGTTGTCAATTGCTATTTTCATTTTCCGGATCTGTGCTTTGAGAACTTCATTCTCTTGGATCAATCTTCTTTTCTCACCTTCGGCTTCTTGAGCCTGGAGATCATTATTAAATTCCATGTTTCTCAGTTTTTCTTTCAAGGCATGAATCTCAGCTTGATACGCCTTTTCCTTTTCTCCCCATGCTATTCTTTCTTGGATCTTGTCATCAAAAGCTTGAACATGAGCTCTTTTGGCGGGTCTCTCAGGTTCTCCGGCTCGGTGTTCACACAGGCCCTCTTCTCAAACCAAGCAGCATAGTTTGGATCCACTTCTCCCTTTGCGACATCTGGTACCTGGGTGCCATTTTTAAGATACCGGCAGCTATTCCAATCCTGTTGAACTAAAGCCTCGGGCAATGCGGCTTCTGGATGCAACTCTATGACTTGAGTACTTAGATCTTCATCTTCGGGCACAATCTGATGCCGTCCCAATTGTCTCAAGACCCTCTGTGGTGCATACGGTTGACCACTTTTCACACCCATTATCCTCAAGTAGCCTTTAGCAGCAATCATGTATATGGATTCTGTCTTCGGGAGCCATCCTATGGACCACTCAATTTGACTTGCTTTGAGATCTTTCAAATAAGACACCCATGCTTCAAATCCTTCCGGCACATTGTAATCCTTTACCCTCTCTTCGTAACTGGTGATGAAGTTATTTGGGCTTGAGCCATAACTCATGAATCTGGAATGGTGGCGAAGATGCTCGATCATCCACGTTTGTAGGAGGATATTGCAACCTTCAAAGAACTGGGCCCCGGCTTTGCATAAAGTCAACGCACGATAGATATCCGCCAGTACCAACGGGGCAAGTGTATGATCTTTCATGGTAGTGAGGATTTGTGCAATTCTAGCCATACGAATATCCACTTTCCCTCTCTCATTTGGAAAAACCATTATCCCCAAGAATGCTACAATAAATGCGAACCGGCGATGAAGTTGCCAAAGACCCTTATCTTGTTTGTTGCTCAACCCCTTTTCATGTGCTTCAAAACCAGAAGAGTGCCCAAACCTGAAGTATAAGAAATGGAAAGCACAACACCCGTCGCTTACGC
>NW_017670810.1:412790-448320 GCF_001879085.1 Nicotiana attenuata
CTTGATCTTGAGTCTTAGCTGATTTTGCTGTGGACTTCGATCTGAATCTTGATGCTCGCAAGTTGTAGGTGTTTTACTTCTTTCTGCAGCACTTGGGTCAAAACGGGGCCGGCGGAGCTTGTGCCTGCAATCAGATTTTGAGCAATCCGCGCCCTTGTTTGCTTCAACATTTTGAATTCATTTCTTTTTGTTCTTTTCTTCTTTTCTTTATTCTGGATTGAGACTCATTCCATCGGTCGTCTCGCACTTCCGTGCCTCGGTGTTAGACCTGATTAAGACACCAAAACAAACAAACGAATGAAATTTTTCTGCCCCAGTTTTCACTAGGAAAGTTTCGTGAATTAGTTGTGACACATATCTAAGTGATCAAAATCAAGATTGTGTAGGGAGATCCTCGGTTTTTTGGCCGGGATTTGGGAAAAAAAAAGAAGCTCCACGGTTTTTTGGCCGGGAGATCCTCGGTTTTTTGGCCGGGATTTGGAAAGAAAAAGCTCCACGGTTTTTTGGCCGGGAGATCCTCGGTTTTTTGGCCGGGATTTGGAAAGAAAAAGCTCCGCGGTTTTTTGGCCGGGAGATCCTCGGTTTTTTGGCCGGGATTTGGAAAGAAAAAGCTCCACGGTTTTTTGGCCGGGAGATCCTCGATTTTTTGCCGGGATTTGGAAAGAAAAAGCTCCTCGGTTTTTTGCCCGGGAGATCCTCGGTTTTTTTTTATTTGGCCGGGATATTTAAGGAATGAGATCCTATGCTACCATGATTTGTTTTTCTTTTGGGATTTTCATTTTTATTTCCTTTCTTCTTTCTTCTTCTTTTGTTTTCCTCTTTTTATGTTTTTCTTTTATTTAGCAAAATGCATGAAAGAACTTGAGGAGGGGAAACTTCCTTTTTGGTCGTTTTCCTGCTGCAAAGCTGTTTCAGCGCTTGCGCATTTCATTTCTTTTTAGACTGCACCTGCTTCTTGCACGGTTTCTTTGAATTAAACCTGTTTTCAACAAAGAACAATTTGTTAGTTTGAAACGGTGGTTGGTTTTTGTGGCCTTGATCATCCTAATTGCTTGATCCCGGCCCCATTTCCGTTGAGAACTTTGCTGTTGGTTTGCCTTGAGGGTGAATCTCTTTTCAAACTGACCGGGTTCAGCCTTAGGACTTCATGATGACTCGCCCGTGTGGGCTCTAGCCTTTTCACTTTACTCTGCCCTTGGGACCTTTGCCTTTGACTTCCTTCCTTTTCCAACGTTTTTGCTTTGAAAGCATCAACCACTATGGTCAGTCGAGATTGGCCTGACGCACTCGCTGAGGCTGGGTATTTTCTTCGACTCTGACCAGGCGGAGCCCTGTGAAGCCGGTCCTGCCACCTTTTCTTTGTACTAGTTACGGAATCAGAGTTAAACCGAAAGGGATTCAAAGGAAAAGTATGCAAAAGGCAAGCATATGATTTTAAGGAGAAGCGTCCCTTTCGGGGAAAAGAAGGACTTATCTGGGGTGCATGCTGGCTTCAAATGAACATGACATGCTTTTTGGACTGGATGCCCGACCCACACAAACTTTCCCAACTTCTCGTAAACTCAATGACCCGTGTCTCAAAACCAGGGAACCTTGCCAGGACTCTTTCAGTGGTGGGAGATGTCTTATCTTCGGCCGACAGCGCCTTTTGCGGGTTTTCGCCAATCGATCTCTCTCATTTCTCTTCTCACCGTCGCCCGATAGTGCTCTTTGCGAGTTTTCACTAAGCGGACTCTCTCATTTTCAGCTTCTCTTCTCACCATCGCCTTATGGTGCCCGAAGATTTTCACCGATAAGACTCTCTCATTTTATTTCTCTCAATTTGACGTTCTTCAATTCCATGCCTTTGCCAATTGATCGGAAGGACTTGGACAGGGTTTTTGGGGTGAACAGAATTTTGGGCGGAACTACAACTTTGAAACCATTTCGGCGGATTCATGGCCGAACCATTATATCATCTGCCCCAGTTTCAACTTTTGGGGGCATTGGGATTTTTGTTTTGGTGTGACTGAACCTCAGCGAGAGGCTGCCTACGTATCCTTTCGGAATCAAGTCAAACGTAGTTCAGACAAATAATTTTTTGTTTTTTTTTTTGGTTTTTGTTTTCTTTTTCTTTTTCTTTTTCTTTTGCTCTTTTTTTTTCTTTTCTTTTTTTTTTCTTTTCTATTTTTTTCTTTTTCTTTTTCTTTTTTTTTCTTTTTCTTTTTCTTTTTCTTTTCTTTTCGTACTTCCGGGTTCCAAAGAGGGTACCAAAGAAGGAAAACCGGCTCAAATGGGTTTACGAAGGGTTAATAGTGTTTGGATAGCGAGAAGAAAAGCCTTCGTCATCTCAATTGCACAAAAGTCGTCACCACAGGAGGCCTAGACGTAATACCTTTTACTCCATCTGCATTGACTGCTGCTTCAGGATCATTTCCATCGATATCCCCCAAATACAGTACTCCTTTCGGCAATATTTCCGGATGATGTATGGACCCTTCCAATTAGGAGCGAATTTTCCTTTTGCTTCCTGGTGATGAGGGAGAATGTGTCTTAACACGAGTTGTCCCACTTCAAAATTCCTGGAAGGAACCTTCTTGTTGTAAGCGCGGGCCATTCTTTGTTGGTACAACTGCCCGGATGTGCCCTGAGTACAGCACACTCTTTTGTTGTAATGTATGGACCTTTCCAAACCGCGAACCAATTTCCTTCAATTAATCCAATTCTTTGTTTTATTTCCTCAAGGTCACCTTCTTTGCATTTCGACTCTTGATTCATGATTTCGAAATCTGACAGCGTTTCGGGATCTAGGCATGAAGTCCGCAAGCATGTCATGTTATTTAAAGCTGCATTAGTAGAACTAAAAAGAAGAAATGAAGGGGAAAATAGCAAAATCAGAAAGAAAAATGAACGATGAAATATTGATTTCATTTTTGGAATTTTGAAGATAACAGGGTTCACATTCGGGAATTTTAAAGACAAGCAATTACAGAAGACATCCGAGTTACACCCTGAAATAACTCGGGATGCAGAAAAAGTGGCAGGGCTAGTTTACTGGGACTCCCGCCTGATCAGGAATGGCGTAGCCTTCCAGTTCTGGAGTTTAGCATCTGGTCCCATGTAGAGCACCTCAGCGGCGCTAGTATCTTCTCCCGGCTGGACCATGTGGGTTTCGTAGAGCATTTTCCTCATTGCCCCACGTATTTCCTCACTTTCTTCAGCCATGAAAACCTCATCATCTTCCTCTTTACCGTATTTAGGCTTGACAAAAGTTTCATACAAATGTACCATCTCATAATTAGCCATTTGCATTTTTTGGAAGAACACTTCTGCTTCCTCAGCACTCACAGGCTTCTTAGGCGGGAAACGCCTTCTGGTGGCATTGTTTATCTCCTCTACATTTGAATATTTCTCAACAGGGGGGTTTTCTAACAGCTCTCCCAAGATCTCTTTACCCCTGTACGTAACCACCGTCTGATGATAATTCCATGGTACCGCAGCAGGGTTCGTCATAGGATTCTGTGGTACGCGTCCAATAACCACTGGCTCATTCAGCCGAGATGGTTTAATTGTCCCCCGCACCACATAGGCTTGCTTGGGTATGTACGTTTGTGTTCCTTTCTTCAAATCAGCTTTCTTTTCTGGTTCTGTCTTGGTGATTTTGCTCTTCTTTTCCCCTTTCTCTTGCTTCGGGGCCACCTCGGGCTTTCTTTCTGCATCGGCAATAGCAATTATAGCTTTTAAGGCCGGATCGAATTCTCTGTCCTCACAGATCATCCCGATTACTGGCCCGTTGTTGTGAGCGGGCAGCGGATTATTGGTCACATTTGGGACATCCTTATCCCTCAGCACAATTTTCCCTTGCTCTATTAAGTTCTCCACCGCTTGTTTCAAAGTCCAACAGTCATTTGTATGATGGCCCTCTGCCCCTGAATGGTATGCACACCTGACACCAGCTCTGTAGGCAGGCGATGCCGGGTTTTGTCTGTTCTGAGGAACCGGCTGCAGTAGACCCATTTGGACGAGTTTCGGGAATAGACTGGAGTAAGATTCACCAATTGGGGTAAAGTTTGGTCTCCTGGGTGGTTCTGGAGGACGAAAGTTATTCTGCGGAGGATGGGGGTTATAGTGGTTTTGCTGAGGAGGCTGATGTCTTTGAAATGGAGCTTGGTTTCTATTGGCACGTGGCTGTAGCCGAGCAAAAGGGTTGAGCATTCATGACTGCATACGGTTGAGGAGCATAAGCCATGTCATGGTGAGGGTAGTGATGTTGAGGGGTTCTTTCAGAGAAGATGGGCCTAGGGGCCCAGTGTCTTCTTGCCCCTGATGCTGCCATAACCATTTCTTCTTTCTGTTTACCCTTGGCCATTCCTCCAGACCCGCCTTGGATGGCTTGGGAGGTTGCTCTAATAGCCGATTGACTCAAAATCTTGCCAGTTTTCAAACCATTTTCTACCATTTCACCAATTTTAATCGTCTCTGCAAAAGGCTTGCCCATGGCCGACATCATGTTCTGGAAGTAGTCTGCTTCCTGGGCCTGAAGGAACACAGTGACCATCTCCACCTCATCCATTGGAGGCTTCACCCTTGATGCCTGTTCGCGCCACTTAATAGCATATTCTCTGAAACTTTCCGAGGGTTTCTTCTTCAAATTGGCCAAAGAGTTCCTGTCTGGTGCGATGTCAATGTTGTACTGAAATTGCCTTACAAAGTCTCTGGCTAGATCATCCAAAATGTGCCATCGTGGACATCCTGGTCCATATACCATTCTGAGGCAATGCCTACTAAGCTTTCTCCGAAATAAGCCATCAACAACTCTTCTTTTCCGCCGGCCCCGCGCAGCTGGTTGCAATATCTTTTGAGGTGGGCAATAGGATCGCCATGCCCGTCATACTTTTCGAACTTTGGCGTTTTAAATCCCATGGGCAGGTGCACGTGAGGGAACATGCACAAATCAGTATAAGAAACACTTTTCTGCCCGCTTAAGCCTTGCATATTCTTCAAGCTCTGCTCAAGGCTCCTCATTCTTTTCGCCATCTCATCTTGTTCAGGAGCTTTGGAAGTTTTATCCTGCCCCGGTGTAAGCTCAAATGGTGGTGGCTGAGAGTAATTATATGTGGGATATTAAGGAGGATCCACTGGAAAGACAGGGTTTTGGAAAGTGAAAGCTGAGGGATTAAAGGCGGGCCTTGGCAGTGAGGGTTGTGTTGTAGCAGAGCATGGTGGAGCAGTGAAGATGTTAGGAGCTGCTCCTACTGGGAACACCTGGGGGCGGACCTCAGAAGGCGTTCCGACGAAGTGAGCGGTCATGGTAGGCTGTCCCAAAGGAGTATGAGGGTGGCTGATGGGGATATTGGAGGTACCCTCGGATCTAGGGAATAGTTCAGGAAATCCAGGGATGGCGCTTGGAGGCTCTCTTTTATTGGTCCAGGCGTCCCACATCTCCATGAGTCGGAGACGTAGTATCCGGTTCTCTTCCGCTGTGACAGACTCAGATGCCGTGGGGCTGTCCTCAGAGATGGGGACTGCGGGCAAATTCATTTCTGTAGACATTTTCACACTTCCTTTCGATCTGGTAAAGTATTGATGTGATGCCAGCTTACCACAACCAACCACCGTTTCTAAAAGCTAGGCTGGAATTGACAGCAACACACGGTTAGTTTGAGACAAAGAACAGATAGGTAATCGTACATTGGGGTGTGATGCACCTATACAGTTAACGGATATCTACATGTTTGCACTGGTTGCATGCGTCATCCCGGCTTTTCTTTTCTATTTTCTCTTCTTTTGATTTCCAATCTTTGTTTTTCTTGCTTTTCTTTCTCTTTTTATTTTTCTCTCATTTTTGTTTTCCCCTCTGTTCTTCATCTCCTGCTTTTCCCTTTTCTTTTGCCATGGTTTTTCTCTGGATTCCTTATTTTCTCTTTCTACGTTTCTTTCTCTCTTGTTTTTCTTTTATTTCCTTCCCTCGTATTTTTCTTCTTTTTTTTTTCTTTTTTTTTTCCTTGGGGTTACGGTCGAATCCTATGGAGATTGCCTACGTATCATGCCCCCGCATGAATCAGACCAAGCGTAGTTCTTGCAAATAAGGTAAAGAAACTAACTCTTTTTTTGAATTTTTGAAAGAAATGCTTTAGAAGGAAAAAGGGAAATATTTTGATTTTGATTTTTGATTTTGATTTTTCTTTTGAATTTTGAAAGAAAGACTTCTAAAAAAAAAATTTCTTTTCTTTTTATTGGAACTTTGGGAATTTTAGAAGTAGAAAGAAATATTTTTGTTTGAATTTTCATTTATTTTCTCTTTTTCTAACACGAAAGAAAAATATTTTTTTTTGATTTTGAAAGTTGCCTCTTAATTTTCGGAATAGGGCAAATGTTTTGGATTTTTGAGCAAAAATATTTTTCGGACTCAATTTTTCAAAATTTGTATTTTTTTTATATTTTATATTTATGAAAGAAAGACATCTAAGGAGTATTGTAATGATTTATTTGACAAATAGTACCAAAATAAGTAAGAGTGGCTATTTTTCAAAATTTTTATTTAAGAAAACAAAGACTCGGTTTTGCGGATACGGCCTTTCAGCACTTCCAGGAGGGAGATTTTAAGGCTGTGCCTGCTAACCAGTTAAAAATGACTCAGGGTGGCTGTTCTTGCAAAAACAACCTTCCGGCGTCCTTTTGGGGACATTCGGCTTATTTTAAAACAAGAATGGCATCACCCGATTTATTTGACAAAAAATTAAATTTTTGGTATTTTTGGCTATTTTTGCAAAAGGGTGGTTGGACCCGATGAGGGTTGCCTACGTATCTCACGTCCGGTGAGAATCAAACCAGTGTAGTTCAGGCAAATTGGGAACGGAGTAAACTAACTCTTTTTTTTTTTTTTATAAAACTCAGACCATGGATCTTTAAGGCAAAACAAAAACATTTGATTTTTTTGATTTTTTTTTTTGGAATTTTCTAAAAAAAATGCTTTAAAAGAAGAAAAGGAATTTTTTTTGAATTTTTGATTTTGATTTTATTTTTGAAAGAAAGACTTCTGAAAATTCCATTTTTTTTATTTGAACTTTGGGAATTTTAAAAGTAAAAAGAAAATATTTTTTGTTTGAGTTTTTCATTTGTTTTCTCTTTTTCTAAGGAAAAAAAAGAAAATATTTTTGGATTTTGGATGTAACCTCTTAATTTTCGAAAGAGGGACTTCTTTAAGAAAAATGTTTTGAATTTCTGAGCTTTTATTTATTTACAAAAGTATTTCTAAGGAAAAGTAAAAATATTTTTGGACTTCAATTTTTCAAAATTTTTATTAACATTTACAAAAAAAGACTTTTAAAGAAGAAAAGAGTATTTTTGGATTTTTGTTTCTGATTTTTTTGTTTCGATTTTTGTTTTTGGAAAAATACTTCAAAATGAAGGAAATCCGTATTTTGTATTTTGATTTTTGTTGATTTTTTTTTTCTTTTTCGTATGAAAGACATCAAAAAGAAGGAAACCATTTTTGAGTTTAAAACTTCTTCTTTTTTTGAATTTTCTAAGGAAAGATTTCTAAAGAAATAACTAAAAGAAAGTATTTTTGGATTTTTGAAAATTGGGGTCGGAACCGATGAGGTTTGCCTACATATCTCATATCTGGTGAGAATCAGACCCGCGTAGTTCGGTCGGATTTGCCAAAATCAAAACTATTTTGAAACCGCATTTTTCTTTCTAATTTTCCAAATATTTTCTTTTCTCTTTTTTATTTTTCAAAATCCGGCAGCATTTCGGTACTATTTGGGCATTGGGGTTTTTTCAAAACAAATGGTTACCCTCATTTAGTCCTAACACTGCTTATTTTCTCACTTTTTCTTCATTTAGAAAAGCCGGTCAACATGTAAAGCCGAACAAATAAATGCGCAAGTAGCACGTAAGATGCATCAGGATGGTCAATTCATTTCAGGTCACCTGTCCTAGACGGACCCAACCCCTGTGTTGAGTCCCCTAAGTCAAATGCACATGATGCAAACAAGCGTCCTACTAGGGATCCGGCATGAGGTTTTGTTCTTCTAGGTTTAAACCCTAGGTTTATTGGTCTAGACCGTGTACCCGAGCGGACAACTCGAGTCGAGGAGGGGGCTACGTACCGGGGACCCGCAAGATCGTCCGGCTTAGTAACTTGTCCGAGCCTCTTTCTTATTTTAGGGTATGACACTAACAGAATAGGGAGTCTCAACCAGTAAGCACATCCCCGGAGGTGAGAAGAGAAGGGTTTCGGCACGGTTTATATACAGTTCAGATAATATCAAAGCGGTAAAGCATTTAGCACATTTAGCATGGAACATGTAGAAAATCAGATAAATCCAAATATAACAATTGTACTAAGCTCGAATTCCTGAACCCTGAATAGACATTCTGGCTTCGTGTCCCCAGCAGAGTCGCCAGA
Source organism: Nicotiana attenuata (assembly GCF_001879085.1). Classification (NCBI taxonomy): domain Eukaryota; kingdom Viridiplantae; phylum Streptophyta; class Magnoliopsida; order Solanales; family Solanaceae; genus Nicotiana; species Nicotiana attenuata. The sequence goes on from NW_017670810.1 coordinate 421,186, forward strand.
GCTGTCATACCTCCTTTTTACACACTTACCCCGAAGGATAATGTATAAGGGAGTTTTTCCATTCAAAGTGACATTATTCGAAATGGGATTATTTGTTTGTTTTTAGAGTCGCCACTTGGGATAGGATTGGCTTTTGGTGTCCCAAGTCACCGGTTTAACTTAAATCCCAAATCGAGAAAAATTGTCGACTTCCCAATTGGAGTCTGCGAACCAGAAATTCTGAATAAGGAATTCTGTTGACCTGAGGGAAGGTGTTAGGCACCCCCGGATCCCGTGGTTCTAGCACGGTCGCTTAAATTATTATAATTGGCTAAAAATCTGATTTTAATACATGTTTTAACTTATGTGCTTTTTAAATTTAAACCGCTTTTATTATTACATTTTAAAGAGAATTGCAACGTCGTGAAAACACGGCTCGAACCACGTCACATAAATGCACTCGCGGTTTTTGACACATTTCGACTTCGTTGGGATTTGGATTTGGGTCACATAAATGTGCACCCGTACTTAGGAAAATAGATTATTGAAATACGCGCTTAAAGCGACTTTTTTTGATGCATTGATAGGTGTTAGCAAGATTAACGAAATTCAAGCTGATTAGTATGCAGTGAATATAGTGGATTAAAGGACCTTTTTGTCATATCTTTCCTATTTGTCGTGAATTACGTTATCTTAATAGTTCTTTTAACATTCCTGCTTCTGGTACATTTAGAGAAACAAGACTTATAAAACATTCCTACCAACTTTCATAGCTGATGTGGTTTGCAGAAGTACCTTTTTAGTGAAAGCAACACATGCAATTGCTTTAGCAAATACAATGNTAAAGGCTGGCCAATTTTGGGCCTGAGGAGAAATTCGAATTCATCTACTCAATGTGCTCACCGTATGTTTAACACATACAGCAAACATTCAGGTATTTTTGAATTTAACCAAGCTACTGAGTTTAAACACAGGATTGTCACGTTAAAATTAATTGGCTAACTTCAAGGATACTAGATGCAATTACAGATGACAAAATGACTTTAGAATCTTATTTTTTCATGCTTAACAGTCGGTGGTTTTCACTTGACTCGTATGAATAACATATTATGCAATCAACCGAATGACTTTTCCCTAATACAATTAACCAAATGCTGCCAGGATCAAACCACTTCAACTTAATCTAAGCATGTGCCTGAGTTCAAGCCAGTGTTTAACAGTCCAATCAAACTGAACTATTAGGCTCAAATACGCTCAAATCAATTAATTCTAACACACAAACTTAAGCATGTAGTAGACAATCATGGTCCATTGTTTGTTTAAGTACAAATCCATATTAGGAATATAACAACACAGTAACAAGCCTTAATCAACATTTATTGTTCTAGATCTAAATTAGGAATACAAACGAAACAGTAACAAAATCAGAACCAATTCAATTCCAATATCCTCTTCATTTGCATGAATTTCAAATCCTTTACAAGTGCAGAGCTTAATCCTCAAGTATGAGCTTAAGAGAATACCTGGAATTTGAAAAGGAAGAGAGAGTAAGGATCAATAAAGCAGAGCAGTAGCAACAAACTTTGAACCAGCAGCAAAACAAGGCAGGAATAGCTTCTCAAAACCAGGAAATGATGTTTGAATTCCAAATATTAAGACCAGTTGAGGATCAGCAGTAGAATCAACCTCAAAATTTAATTTCAAACCCAAATCCAAACCATTTTTACCCCTTGGATCTAAAAAATGACTCTAGAACTTGACAGGATTTCGTAGCTATCTTTGTTTTGATTTTCGGAACTATATCTCTGAATCCTAAATCAGATTTCAAAACTTTAAGATCTGAGAATCTCCCTTTCCAAAAACTCTCAGAATTTCAAACTTTCAGATTTTTAACTTTTCAGACCTTTTCAAACTTTTTGTGTATTTTTTTTTCAGATTTCAGAACTTTTGGAATTTTTCAGATCTCTCCCCCTTCTTCTGCAAGGCGGGGTACACTGCCTTTTATAGGCAAAGATTAAGGCCCTTTTCCGATTTTATTTTACACCTTAGCCCCCTCTTAATTTTCAGTTTTAGCTTAAAAGTCCTTGGGGTACTGACTTGTTACCCAAGCTAAACAATTAAAAAAATATGAAATTGCACTAAGACCTCCTACTAGAAGCTTCCCAATTCTGTTGTTAAAGATTCCCTAACCTCAAATACCTAAGCTACCCTTCAATGCCCTGTTATTTACCCTGAACCTATTGTTTTACCCCAGCCCCCTTTTAACCTATCTAAAACACTATCAGCTATAGCCAACAGCTTAATTAACTAAGGTTAAACAGACCAACTACAATCAGAATCAGACTTATTAAAACCTAATCGACCCCAATCAAATTGTTATTATCAGAAGAAGAGCAAACATATCAAATTTGGATCAAAACTAATCCGAAAATCCAATTAAACTATCAATTAATTGCCTGAATTAACTAAACGGACATTTGAACACTTAAACTAGCAGAAGTAAAATGAAACTCAAATCAGAATTAACCAAACTAAAAAATCAAACTAACACAGAAAACAAACAAGATTGACCAATCAGCTAACAAAACTGGAACTCACGAGAACAAAGAAAAGAAATAATAAAACTGAGAAAAGAGACTTACTGATTTCAGAATCCATATGGCTTAAATCGTCTGAATTGATTTTTGATTAATGTTATTTGTCTATTTCGTCAGAAATAGGCATATAACATTAAACAAAAGATCAACAGACTCTAAAACATCTCAAAACAGACCCGACTTCAAAAACCCTAGATTTGAAATTCAACGAGTTCCGGTGGGATTTGAGGGGAATTGGTTAGGGATTAGGAATGAGGGAGGTCAGGGGAGTGTAGGGTACGAATTTGGGGCTGTTTGGACAAGGTAAGGTTTTGGCCGGAGAGTTTAGATTCAATATTCGAGACGTTTGGCCGGGATTTGAGGGAAATTGTGTTGGGGGTTGGAAAGAGGAGAGTGAGGTGGTTCTATGGTGTATTTTTGGACGGAAAAGGAGCATCGCCGCCGGCGGCGGCGATTTCCGGCCAGCGGCGCTAGGGCGAAGGGCGGCGGAGACGGTGGTGATAAAAAACGGGTCTGAGACGATGATGTGAGAGGGGGGGGGGGGGTAGGGGATCCGACAATTTTATATTAATTTTGACCTAGTTCCCAGCCGTTGGATCAAGGATCCTCGACGGCTGGGATTGCTTGACGACAAAACGTCGTCGTTTCACTTAAGGGGGGCAGGCCGGTTTTAGACGGGGTTTGGGCCTGGTCTGGGCAACAATTGGTATTGGGCTTGGGGTGCAATTTTGGGGTCTTTAAAAAGGAAACCCCAATTCTTTTAATTTCTTTCATTTTCTTTTTTTTTCAGATTTTTGTCAAATACAAAATTAAGCTAAAAAGACCTGATTTAATTCTAAAACTAAACTAATTATTTTTCCAAAAATTAATTAAGTCCTAATTTAAAGAAAACTATGACAAATTCGGAAATTAAAAGGTAAAATGCAAGAAGAGCTATTTTTGGTATTTTCTTTCCTTAATTAAATATTCATCCTAAAAAGTAGAAAATTAGGTCCTAAATGCAAATGCACTATTTTTGTATTTTTCTATAAATTAAACATGCACACAAAAATGCAAGCAAACATGAAAATTATGCAATTAATTCCTAAAAAATCAAATAATAAAAGAAAAATCCTAATTTCAAGAATTCTGTAGGAGCAATTCAAGCGAGGCAAAATTCACGTGCTCACACCTGCGGACTTATCCGTGCGATCAAATCGCCAAAATAACATCATATACATTGAATTAAGCCTCAAAATCCATGATTCCTTCCAAATTTTCATAAAACATCAAATCTCCCATTTTAAGTCCAAAACACGTCAAACGACGTCCGTTTTCAACCAAACTTTACAGAAAGCGCTTAAACCATATATATGACTTGTACCGGGCGCCGGAACCAAAATACGGGCCCGATACCATAGTCTTTTAATCAAATTTCATTTTCAATTTCCTTAATTATTTCTAGAAAATAATTTCACACAAAAATTTATTTCTCGGGCCTGGGACCTCGGAATTCGATTCCGGGCATACGTCCAAGTCCCATATTTTCCTACGGACCCTTCGGGACCGTCAAATTCCGGGTCCGGGTCCGTTTACCCAAAATGTTGACCGAAGTCAAATTTATTCAATTTAATATCAAAATTTAGCATTTTTCTCACAAAATTCATATTTAAGCTTTCCGGCTACGCGTCCGGACTGTGCACGCAAATTGAGGCAACCCCAAATGAGGATTTTAAGGCCTCAGAAGCACAAAATGAGTAAGGAAACAAGTGATGACCCTTTGGGTCGTCACATTCTCCACCTCTAAAACAACCGTTCGTCCTCGAACGGACAGAAGAAAGAAGTACCTGAGTAGGGAAAAAGATGAGGATAACGGCTCCGCATATCGGACTCGGACTCCCAGGTCGATGCCTCAGGAGGCTGACCTCTCCACTGAACACGAACAGAAGGAAAACTCTTGGATCTCAACTGACGAACCTGCCGGTACAGAATAGCTACCGACTCCTCCTCATAGGACAAGTCCTTGTCCAACTGGACAGTGCTGAAATCTAACACGTGGGCTGGATCGCCGTGATACCTCCGAAGCGTGGACACATGAAAAAGAATCTCAAATGGAGGCTGATAAGCTAGGCGGTAGTGCAAGTTTATAATCCACCTCCCCCACTCGATCAAGAATCTCAAACGGACCAATGAACCTTGGGCTAAGCTTGCCCTTTTTCCCAAATCTCATCATGCCCTTCATAGGCGACACTCGGAGCAATACCCGCTCACCAACCATAAATGCCACATCTCGAACCTTGCTGTCTGCATAACTCTTTTGCCTAGACTGAGCTGAACGAAGCCTATCCTGAATGATCTTGACCTTGTCCAAGGCCTCCTGAACCAAATCTGTACCCAACAACCGAGCCTCTCCCGGCTCAAACCATCCAACCGTAGACCGACACCGCCTACCATATAAAGCCTCATAAGGAGCCATCTGGATGCTCGACTGGTAGCTGTTGTTGTAGGCAAACTCCGCTAAAGGCAAGAACTGATCCCACGAACCTCCAAAGTCAATAACACAAGCTCAGAGCATATCCTCCAAAATCTGAATAGTCCGCTCGGACTAACCATCCGTCTGGGGATGAAATGATATGCTCAACTCAACTCGTGTGCCCAACTCTCGCTGAACTGCTCTCCAGAAGTGCGAGGTAAACTGCGTGCCCCAGTCCGAAATGATAGATGCCCAGCACACCATGATGACGAATGATCTCCGGATATAAATCTCAGCTAATCTCTCGGATGAATAGGAGACTGCCACATGAATGAAATGCACTGACTTGGTCAGCCTATCAACAATGACCCAAACTGCGTCGAACTTCTTCCGAGTCAACGGAAGTCCAGTAACTAAATCCATAGTAATCCGCTCCCACTTCCACTCGGGAAGCTCAATCCGCTGAAATACACCACCAGGCCCCTGATGCTCGTACTTAACCTGCTGACAATTCAAGCAACGAGCCACATATGCTATGATATCCTTCTTCATTCTACGCCACCAGTAATGCTGCCGCAAATCCTGATACATCTTCGCGGCACCCGGATAAATAGAGTACCTGGAACTATGGGCCTCCTCTAAAATCAACTCTCGAAGCCCATCCACATTAGGCACACAAACTTGCCCCTGCAATCTCAAAACTCCATCCGCATCCAAGGTAACCTGCTTGGCACCTCCCGCTGCACCGTGCCTCTAAGGACACACAAATGGGGATCATCAAACTGCCGATCACGAATACGCTCCAATAACGAAGAACGAGCGACCATGCAAGCTAACACACGACTGGGCTCAGAAACGTCCAGTCTCACGAACTGATTGGCTAAAGCCTGAACATCCAAAGCAAGCGGCCTCTGGCTGACCGGAATATAAGCGAGACTGCCCATACTCGCTGACTTCCTACTCAAAGCATCGACCACTACATTGGCCTTCCCCGGATGATAAAGAATGTGACATCATAATCCTTCAACAACTCCAACCACCTCCTCTGCCTCAAATTCAACTCCTTTTGCTTGAACAAGTACTGAAAACTCTTGTGATCAGTGAACACCTCACACGCCACGCCATACAAATAATGCCTCCAAATCTTCAAGGCGTGAACAATGGCTGCTAACTCCAAATCATGAACCGGATAATTCTTCTTATGAATCTTCAAGTGCCTCGAAGCATAGGCAATGACCTGGCCATCCTGCATCAACACTGCACCAAGCCCAATACGGGAAGCATCACAATAAACTGTATAAGGCCCTGAACCTGTGGGCAAAACCAACACTGGTGCCGTAGTCAGAGCTGTGTTGAGCTTCTGAAAGCTCGCCTCACACTCATCCGACCATCTGAACTGGGCACTATTCTGGGTCAATTTGGTCATCGGGGCTGCAATAGATGAAAACCCCTCCACGAACCGTCTGTAGTAGCCTGCCAACCCCAAGAAACTCCGAATCTCTGTAGCTGATGCTGGTCTAGGCCAGATCTTGACTGCCTCTATCTTCTTTGGGTCGACCTGAATACCCTCTGCTGATACAACATGACCCAAAAATGCAACTGAACCCAACCAGAATTCACACTTCGAGAACTTAGCATATAACTGACTATCCCTCAGAGTCTGAAGAACCACTCTAAGGTGTTGCTCGTGCTCCTACTGGCTGCGGGAGTATATCAATATATCATCAATGAACACTATCATGAATGAATCCAAATAAGGCCTGAACACTCGGTTCATCAGGTCCATGAAAGCTGCTGGGGAATTGGTCAACCCAAATGACATAACCAAGAACTCATAATGCCTATACCGAGTGCGGAAGGCTGTCTTAGGGACATCGGATGCCCTAATCCTCAACTGATGGCAACCAGATCACAAGTCAATCTTGGAAAATACCTTGGCACCCTGAAGCTGGTCGAACAAATCATCAATCCTCGGTAGTGGATATTTATTCTTGACCGTTACTTTGTTCAATTGCCGGTGATCAATACACATTCTCATTGACCCATCCTTCTTCTTGACAAATAATACCGGCGCACCCCAAGGTGAGACACTGGCCTAATGAAACCCTTCTCCAGCAAATCCTGCAACTGTTCTTTTAACTCCTTCAACTTCGGCGGGGCCATACGATATGGCGGAATAGAAATGGGCTGAGTGTCCGGAGCTAGATCAATGCAGAAATCTATATCCCTGTCGGGTGGCATACCCGGTAGGTCTGAAGGAAAAACATCAGGGAAATCTTGAACAACGGGCACAGAATCGATAGAGGGAACCTCAGCACTGGAATCCCGAACATAAGCTAAATAAGCCAAGAACCCCTTCTCGACCATACGTCGAGCCTTCACATACGATATGACACTGCGGATAGAATGACCTGGAGTCCTTCTCCACTCTAAACGAGGCATACCCGGTAAAGCTAAGGTCATCGTCTTGGCATGGCAGTCCAAGATAGCGTGATAGGGTGATAACTAGTCCATCCCCAATATAATATCAAAGTCGACCATATCTAAAAGCAACAGATCTACACGAGTCTCCAGACCCCCAATCACCATAACACAAGAGCGATGGACTCGATCGACCACGATGGAATCACCCACCGACGTAGACACATAAACAGGAATACCCAATGCATCACTAGGCATGACCAAATACGGGGCAAAATAGGATGACACATACGAATACGTAGACCCCGGATTAAACAACACTTAAGCATCTCTATCACAAACCAGAACCGTACCTGTAATAACCGCATCTGAAGCCTCTGCTTCGGGCTTAGCCTGAAGAGCATAACATCGGGGCTGGGCCCCAACACTCTGATCTACCTCTCTGGGACGGCCTGCTGCTGGCTGGCCTCCACCTCTGGCGATTTGAGCTCCACCTCTATGACCTCTACCTCCACCTCTAGTACCTCTACCCCCGCCTCTAGCTGGCTGGGCGGCCTGTGGAACATCTGGTGCCTGAATCATAGGACGGGGACCCTGCTGCTGAGAACTGCTCGAAGCTCGAGGGCAATACCTAGCAATGTGCCTCGTGTCGCCACAAGTGAAACAAGCCCTCAGTGGCTGAGTCTGCTGGCCCTGTCGACCTGAATGACCACCACGGAAACTCTGGAGCGGCGGCGCACTGATAGGAGCTGGCGGTGCACTGAATGGCTGCTGATCAGAATAATGCCCACGGAAACCACGATCACCTGGGGCACCCTGAGAAACCTGGAGGGCTGACTGGAAAGGCCTAGAAGGCTGAACCCTATAATAAGAATCTCTGCCTCCAGATGAGGCACCACTAAATCGGCCTGACTGACGGGGTCTCTTGTCTGCTCTATGACCCCCCCCGTGCAATACCATCTTCGATCCTCCGGGCCACATTGGCCGCCTCCTGAAAAATGATGTCACTCCCCGCCTCTCTAGCCATCTGGAGATGAATAGGCTGAATGAGTCCATCAATAAACCGTCTCACTCTCTCCCTCTCAGTGGGGAGTATGACAATAGCATGGCGAGCCAACTTAATAAACCTGGTCTCGTACTGGGTGACTGACATGGATCCCTGATGGAGACGCTCGAACTGCCTCCGATAGGCCTCACGCTGTGTGATAGGGAGAAACTTCTCCAGAAACAACACTGAAAACTGATCCTATGTCAAGGCTGGAGACCCTGCTGGTCTAGCTAAACAGAAATCCCTCCACCAAGTCTTGGCGGATCCAGATAGGCGAAATGCAGCAAAGTCCACTCCATTGGACTCAATAATACCCATGTTCCGAAGAACCTCGTGGCAACTGTCCAAATAATCCTGAGGATCCTCGGTAGATGCACCGCTAAAAGTAGTAGTGAAGAGCTTGGTGAACCTATCCAACCTCCATAAAGCATCGACAGACATAGCTGCCCCATCACCGGCCTGGGCTACCACACCCGGCTCAGCTGCTCCCACTGGCTGAACTGCTGGAGTCTGAATTGGGGGAACTCCCTACTTCGGAGTACGAGTAGCAGGAGTCTGGGCCCCTCCTCCAGCCTGAGAGACGACTGGTGCTACAGGAAGCAAACCTGCTCGGGTGACGCTCTCCATGAGTCCCACCAATCGGACTAGAGCATCCTGAAGAACTGGGGTAACAATAAACCCCTCTGGGACCTGAGCTGGGCACACCGAAACTGCTGGGGCTGGGGTCGGAACCTCCTCGTCAATGTCAACCTGAGGCTCCGCCACTGGTGCTGCTGCTCGGGGCTGAGCTCCGCCCCTACATCGGCCTCTAGCACGGCCTCGGCCTCGCCCTCTGCCCCTAGTGGGAGCTGTCTGGGGCTCGTACTGCTGATCGAAAGATGAGGAACATGTGTTCTCGCCATCTGCGAAAGAACAGAGTAGAAGTTCAATTAGCATTGAGAAACCAAACCGCACACAATGAAAGAACAAGTGTGAAACTTTTCCTAACTCGGTAGCCTCTGGGGGATAAATACAGACGTCTTCGTACCGATCCCTCAGACTCTACTAAGCTTGTCCGTGAGTTGTGAGACCTAAGCAACCTAGAGCTCTGATGCCAATTTGTCACGACCTGGATTTCCCACCCTCGGGAGTCGTGATGGCGCCTACTAATGAGAGCTAGGCAAGCCAAATTCAATTACTTGTCCATTAATAATCTAATCCATTTAACAATTTACGACAATAATACAAAAACAACGAAATTCAATAATAAGCGGAAGTCTTAACATTTTATAAAACTGAATAGAAATGCGGAAGGTTCAACAAAATCCTCTACCCAAGATTGGTGTCACTATACTCACGAACTGCTAAGAATACCACATACAATCGTCTGAAAGAGAACATAAGCTGTTTGTCTCGATTACATTGAGATAAAAGATAAAAATAAAGGATAAAGGAGACGCCGGGCCTGCGGACGCCTGCAAGGCTACCTCGGGTCTCGCTGAAATGAAGCCTGCTCCCACACTACTGCTGCTGCTGCTCGAAACCTAGATCTGTGCAAAATAGCACAGAGTATAGTATCAGCACAACCGACCCCATGTGCTGGTAAGTGTCTGGCCTAACCCCGGCGAGGTAGTGACGAGGCTAGGACCAGACTCCAGATAAACCTGTGCAGATATATATACAAGTACAACGAAAAAATAGCAAGAAAATAATAATTTAAGCTGGGGAAGGGAGCATGCTTCAGGGGTAACAGATAGAAACAAAATATCAGGAATAATGGTACGTACATCTACAGTTTAACTTCTAACAATAATGAAAAGATAAGACAACTTTCATATTCAACTCATCTTGTTGCAGGCGTGCAACCCGATCCCATTTCTCAATATCTCGTGGTAGGCGTACCACCCGCTCCCATTTTAATATCACTTGTGGTAGGCGTACCACCCGCTCCCATTTCATTATCACTTGTGGTAGGCGTACCACCCGCTCCCATTTCAAAATCACTTGTGGTAGGCGTACCACCCGCTCCCATTTCAATATCACTTGTGGTAGGCGTACCAGCCGCTCCCTTTACTTTCAACACAATACACAATATAATCCCGGCAAGGGAACAATCAAATTAATACTTTTCCCGGCAAGGGAACTATAACAACAAGTCAAACATCCCGACAAGGGAGAGTCAGCTATAACCAATCCTATTCAACTTCTTCCTGGCACAACTAATACAATATTTAATCACAACGTTCATAGGATCAAACAAGGGTACACAATTATCAAATTAAGACTCACGGTCATGCTTGACAACGACGCATGGATACTCGTCACCATGCACATCCGTCGTACTCAACACAAACAAGTAGCAATTATGACTCAACTCCTAATCCCTCAAGCTAGGGTTAAACCAAACACTTACCTCGATGCTTTGAACTCAACTCAAGCCTCAACTATAGCTTTACCCCGTGATTCCACCTCCAATCCGCTCGAATCTAGTCACAAGTCACTTAATTACTTTAATAAACACTAAATGAATCAATTTGAATGCATAAAAATGAATTTTCCCAAAGTTTTCCACAAAAATTCCAAAATCGCCCCCGGGCCCACGTGGTCAAAACCCGAGGTTCGAACCAAAGCCCGGTTACCCATTCCCCCACGAACTCAAATATGTAATTTGTTTTAAAATCGGACCTCAAATTGAGGTCCAAATCCCCAATTTTTAGAAAACCTAGGATCTACCCAAAACCCCCAATTTCACCCATGAAAATCATTGATTTTAAATTGAAAACATGTTAAATGATGTTAAAGATTGAAAGAAATGAGTAAAAAGCAACTTACAAATGATTTGGAAGAAGTCTTGCTCTTGGAAAATCGCCCAAAGAGGTTTGTGTTTTGAAAGAATGTTAAAATGACTCAAAAATTCGGCTAAGTGTAAAATATGCAGGCCTCAGATGTGGGAAATGCGAAGGTGGGTTCGCAAAGGAATGGGAAATGCGAGATCTTTGTTCGCATTTGCGAACACTGGCCATTTGGGAGAACATCGCATTTGCGAACTTTTAGTCGCATTTGCGAAAAATGGGCCTTCGTATTTGCGAGCCATTGGTCGCATTTGCGACCACAGCCCAGTGCCCCCTTCCTCGCAATTGCGATGCCAGGCTCGTATTTGCGAGCTCGCAATTGCGAGGCCTGCTTCGCAATTGCGAAAATTGCAGAACTGAAATGCCAGATTTTTCCTAAGTTCAAAAATGCACTCCGACACCTATCCAAAACTCACCCGAGACCCCGGGGTTCCAAACCAAATATGCACACGACCTCAAAAATACCTACGGACTTATCCGTGGGATCAAATCGCCAAAATAACATCATATACATTGAATTAAGCCTCAAAATTCATGATTCCTTCCAAATTTTCATAAAACATCAAATCTCCCATTTTAAGTCCAAAACACGTCAAACGACGTCCGTTTTCAACCAAACTTTACAGAAAGCGCTTAAACCATATATTAGACTTGTACCGGGCGCCGGAACCAAAATACGGTCCCGATACCATAGTCTTTTAATCAAATTTCATTTTCAATTTCCTTAATTATTTTCAGAAAATAATTTCACACAAAAATTCATTTCTCGGGCCTGGGACCTCGGAATTCGATTTCGGGCATACGCCCAAGTCCCATATTTTCCAACGGACCCTCCTGGACCGTCAAATCACGGGTCCGGGTCCGTTTACCCAAAATGTTGACCGAAGTCAAATTTATTCAATTTAATATCAAAATTTAACATTTTTCTCACAGAATTCATATTTAAGCTTTCCGGCTACGCGCCCGGATTGCGCACGTAAATTGAGGCAATCCCAAATGAGGTTTTCAAGGTCTCAGAAGTACAGAATGAGTAAGGAAACAAATGATGACCCTTTGGATCGTCACAGAAAGAAATAGTTTTCTTATTTTTGTGTGAAACAAACGCTAGATAAAAATTGTTTTAAGGATAGTATGAAAATAAAATCATCGAAACACTTTCCAAAAAGATAGTCCGAATGTAGAGAGTAATAATGAGGACTGGACTCATGCAAAGACTAGAGGAAACGACAAACGTGATGATTCCTAAGTGCCATTACTTCCTGGAAAAAGAGGATTAAAGAAAAGTTACGTTCAAGACCATATAAACCAATGAACGTTAAAGATCAAAATTAATGCTCCGTACCAACTTCATTTCCACCTTTTGTAAATAATTATTCGTACCATATATTTATATACTCCTTTAAATGCACAATACGCATTTGAACATATTTTTACTTAATTATAGTTAATTAATATTGTTATGAAATATTATTTTACAGTGGATGTCTATAACTCCTAAAGAAGCTACTTCCACTATTCTTCTCCATTATGTAGGTAACTCTCACTACTTCTCACCATTATAGTTGTAACTCCCACACCTCCGTAACCTCCCCATGATCTTCCTCCATGATCTCAAATGTTTAATGTCATGTTTATGGCATTCTTTTGTATGCCTCTATGTAATCCTATAAATAGAGGGTTTTAGCACCACATTGTACATACTTGAAATACATAGAAGAAATAAGAAAGTTCCCTCTTCCTCTCTACATCTTTTGCCTATTTTATTGTTTCATATTATTACTTTGAGCTTAGTTTCTTAACACGTTATCAGCACGAATTGCTACTCTCATTTCCTCCCACACTTCCTAAAGAAACGAAAGTCCTCCGAATAAAACTTTGCATTACATCTCATTAAAGATATTATGGTGAGCACTAAGATGATACTATTGTGTCATTAGTTTAGTCTTATATGCATCAAGGCGAGAAAGGTAATTTAGTCTTATATGCACAATTAACTTAATATTGCATCTCAAGTGAATCTGTTTGATAATCAGTTTTTCTTTTAGCAAAGTTTTAATAAGGTATGTACATCTAACATATACACTAATTATATTTTAGCAATTAAATATTGTTCTATCTATCATTAACTATTCTATGCAATTATTCTTTACTTCTTTAGATTTCAGGGTCTTTGCAATTTGTAAACCTTTGTGATTGTTATAAGGCTTGCAAAATAAAAGTGCTAATATTTTTAAAGCTCGAGTATAAGTCCCAGCGCATTATGAGGATAAGACATCGGGTTTAAGGCCCGGTGCACCATGATAATAAGAGTTGGGTTTGAGTCCCAATTCATTATAAACTAACATGTTTTTATATGGGTAAGGCTGTGGGTTTGAGTCCCAATGCACCATATTGATAATATAATGATGACTAATGAAAGATAATGTATTTTTCATGAAAAAGCATGAAGCTTGTCTCCATTCTTGAAGTGAATGTGATAGTAATGCATAATAAATCTAAATGAAGACAAGTGGTTGACTAATGAACGTGGGCGTGCCGAAGACCAAAATAATAATAGTCATCATTATGATAATTATAAAAAGGAGAACAATAAAGGTTCTCAAAATAATCCTTCAAAGGTGAAGGAAATGTGTATCAATTTGGTGTGTAAATATAAGGCACGTTCAGACGATTATAGTCCATTATTTGAAAGAATGCGACTTGTGATAAGCATTGTAAATGCAGACTCATTCCTGAAGTGAATGTGAAAATATATATGTGATACAAATTATGCACAAGAATGTATTTATGCATGGTTGAATAAATACTACAATTCACCTCTACGGGAGGTTTGAGAGAAAGAAAGAACATGAACATTACTATGTGGTTACACGAATATGTCATTGGTCGTGTACATGTGATAAGCCGAAAATATTTTACCATGCCTTATAAAAAGTTATTAAAGGCAAAATTAAAGCAAGAAAAGATTTTGCTTATAATGATTTTGACCATGACAATTATTATGATAAGATAATTTTCTTTGTGGAGGAAAAATTCACCACTTGGATGGTGTTATAAAAGATCTTGTAGTGCAAAATTATTGAGAGCTTCAGAAGAGCGAATTTGTTACTACCGAATAAATAAAATTATTCATGACATTGGTGGTAGTAAGTCTCAAAAGATACTTTTTGAGTTTCAAATATATTAGCCAAAGTGGTTGGCATATTGAGACTATAAATGAAAGGAAGATCTATTATCTTTATATTACTATAACATACCGGGTAAATATGAAGGTTACCCAATTTTTCTTCTATTTGTACTACAGATGTATAAGCATGGTATGAAATCACATGCCATAGTAAATTAGATGTTTAATGAAATAAATATCAGTTGTCATGACCGGTTGGCCATCTCGGTTTATTGATGCGAAAATTAATTGAGAATTCACATTGGCATATATTGAAGAAATAGAAGATTCTTCAAGAATTCTCTTGTGCTACTTATTCTCATGATATACCAGTTAAGGTTGGGACTGAATCCCTTGATTTTTGGAACGAATAGAAGGTGATATATATATGGGCCCAGTCACCTACCATGTGGATCGTTTACTATTATATGATTTTAATAGATTCATCTATTGTATGGTCACATGTGCGTTTGTTATCAACTTGCACTTTAATTTTTGCAAGATTGTTTGCTCAAATTATTAGAGCACAGTTCCAGAATATATATTATGATAATTTATTTTGATAATGCTGGTTTAAATCCAAGTTGGTTTAGCAGAAATTATATGCCTCCAATAATAGCTAAACCATTGGTTATGAGAACAAAACTCCCAAATAAAAATTTGGTATGAGGTGTATTATTTAATATACAACAGCACTTGTATGCATCTAGCCAACAAGTTATGATAAATTCTCCCCATCACAATTAGTTCACGGTCAGGAACAAAATATTCCCATCTAGAAATATGGATGTCCTATATGATTTAATTGTGCTGCCACAATGCACAAAGATGGGTTCCCAAATAAGGTTGAAAAATGTGTTGGTGATCCCGACATTAGAGGGAGAAAATGGGCAGCTAAAAAAGTGATACGTGAAATGAATTATTATGAATACATCTAGATCCTCGTACAAGAAAATGTGAACTTGAAGTTCAAGTGATAATTTATTTCTAAAATATTTCCAAGCACATTGCTGACCCAAAGCTAAATGTCATATTCCAGCTGCTAATGCTCTAAATAGAATAACGTCCATGATGGATAGAGTTTATGGCACGCATGAAGCGTAATAGACAAATCGGTTCCAAAGATAAAACTCCTTGAAAAAGGAGGGAGCAAATGTTCAAGATGGTCATAATAAGGAGGCAAGTGCTTTATAAGAGCACCATGACATAACATTTTATAAGACCTCATGGGAGAGGCTCAGGTACCTGAAAATAATGTGATCTCGATAAGTTATGTCTTTATTGTGTGATGATGGAACCGATGTAAAATGATCGTTGACGATGTTGTTTATATAATGTAGCTCTCAATATTATTAATATTGACGAGGATCTTGAGCTCAAATCTGTCATGGAATTTGGACAAATAAATGATTGGCCAAATGAAAAATATGCAATAAAATTGACTTCACCTGAAAAATGTGAAGTTGGACGGATAGTCTCCACACCTGAAAGTGAAATGAAAAAATCAAGTCGATAGACATAAAGACGACTTGTGGCACAAAATTTTCGTAAATATCCTGGTCTTAGGAGACATGTTCTCCTGTAGGGAATGGAGTCATTTCAGATTTTTGTCTGACAATACATTTGATATGCATATAATGAAAATCCTTGAATGATTTAAATTGTTCTGAAGCATATTAAGGTTCCCAAGAAATTTATTAAATAAATCTTCAGCAGATCCTTATGTAGATTAGAGCGATCATGGCGTACATGATTTATTTTTGTGTCTAGTGCAATTGGTACACTAATATATCTGGCTAGAACCATGAGTATAACAATATGCTAGCAAGATGTAGTTTTATTCCAATATGGAGATATTGGAATACAAAGGAATACTTGATGTAAACTTGTTTATTCTAACAAATATTGCCCAGATTTTGTTGGTTATGCAAATGCAGGCATTTTCTTGAATTTCGTTCTTCAAACATTCTATTTGCATGTGACAGTACTGTCATATTATCATTTTACAAGGCAGTTAATTGTTGATACTTATTCAAGTCATGCCAAGATAAGCAACCGATTAAGCAAGGGGCTCAACACACAACAGACGTGTGACTTGACTTTGAAGAGAAGATTCCAATAATACTGAAGATAATGTTGTTTGCTTATATCAATTGAAAGAAGGACTATCGAAGGAGACTAAATAAAGCACACTCACCAAAGTTCTTCAACAAATTTGTTCAAGTGATAATTTGACAAACTTCTTCACAAGACATTGCGGATCTCAATATTAGAGAAGTTGTTATACAAGCTTGGAATTCGTCGTCTCCGAAGAATAAAGTGATGTTTTCATCAGGGGGAGGCAAATACGCAATGTACTCTTTTTCCCTTAGCTAAGATTTTATCCCACTGGGTTTTTTCTGGCAAGGTTTTTAATGAGGCAGCAAATAATGCATATTACAAGATATGTGTACTCTTTTTCCTTCACTAAGATTTTTTTCCACAGGGTTTTTTCTTAGTAAGGTTTTAACGAGGCACATTATCTATAGACATCCAAGGGGGAGTGTTATGAAATATTATTTTGTAGTGGATGTCTATAACTCCTAAAGAAGTTACTCCCACTACTCTTCTCCATTATGTAGATAACTCTCACTACTTCTCACCATTATAGTTGTAACTCCCACACCTGCATAACCTCCCCATGATCTTCCTCCATGATCTCAAATGTTTAATGTCATGTTTATGACATTCTTTTGTATGCCTCTGTGTAATCCTATAAATAGAGGGTTTTAGCACCACATTGTACATACTTGAAATACATAGAAGAAATAAGAAAGTTACCTCTTCCTCTCTACATCTTTTGCCTATTTTATTGTTTCATATTATTACTTTGAGCTTAGTTTCTTAACAAATATATATATTTTAACTTTTTTAAAAGTCTGTTTGGTCAAGTTTATGGGATACCAAAAGTATTTTTTTTTTGCCAAAGAAAGTACTTTTTGAAAAATTTGAGGTATTTGGCCAAGATGAAAAAGTACTTTTTGAGTACAACAGAAATAATTTTGTTGCTTTTGGGGAGAAGCTATATATTCGATCTTCTTCCAAGAAGCAAAAGCAGAAGGAAAGAATTAATTTGTTCAAGACAAAAAATAATCTTACAATAAATTTATATTTTCCAAATTATTCCTCATTAATTTAATATTTTTTTTCCTTTTCCTTTTTATTTCTACCCTACCTTACTTCTCTTTTTTATTTCAATCATATTTCCATTCTCTTTCTCCTATTTCTAAGAGTAAATTTTTAAGTTGTATTAAATACTGTATTTGGTATATTTAAATTATCATGTAAACAATAAGAAATACTAGACAATCAAAGTTATTGCTTTGGAATAACTATATTTTATATTAAGTAGAATTTTCAATTTATCTTTTCTATTTTAATTAATTCTTATATAAAAATATTTAGATTCATTTTCTTTTTTAAATAATAATAATAATTGCAAACTGAACCTTTACTGCCCTTTTTCGTAATTTGATATTTAAAAGTACTTTTTAAAAAGATTGCCCAAACGGAATGAGCTTGCAAAAAGCACTACTCAAATGAATTAGCCAAACACAAACTGTTATCATGCAAAAAATACTTTCGAAGAAAAACACTTTTCAAAATAGGTACAGCTCTAAATTATTTAAGTGTAATAAGTTGAATTAATTTATAATTTCTCTCGCCCCCACAATTCCTCGTCTTCCGAAACTTGCTTCTCAAGTTTGATTTCATATTTTACACTAATAAGGCAAGTACATTTCTGATAACTGATGCCTACATGAGCTTTTCCAATTTCTTGCTTCATTCCTTCCAATTTCTTCACAATGTCGTTCATTATTTTATAGTCCACATAGCTTGTTTGACAATAGATTACAGATCATCAATAAGTTGTACTTTAACCCGTATCACACACAAAATTATATAGATGGATGTTTTTTATAAGTTCTGAATTCTATTTTTTCAAGTTAATGAGTTTTGAATTAATAAATATTCAATTAAAATATTAAGACAAACATATAATTTAGACAAAAACTATTTAGTTTAGCCGAACACGTAGACGATCAAAAAGCTAGCTTCGCCTCTGGAATCATGTACATGCTGTGTTGGTTTGTAGTCACAATTTGACTTGTAATTAAGAAGGATTTGTTGTATGACTATGATGATTTTAAGACTTTATTTCAAGTAACAAATTAAATTGACATTTACTTTGTAGTATTGTTTTCTAATATAAATGGAAAACATAAAGGGAAAAAGAGGGAGGGAAAAAGCATGGTAAAGTCGTTGAAAAAGACATGTAAAGAAGTGAATACATTTAAATCTCATGCAATTCGTTCTTCTTAATTCCCTGTTTGCCTCCTTCCAGGCGAAGTTTCTTTCTTTTCACATTGAAATGGAAATGAAATGGAACGGAGAGTAGTTCATATTGAAGTTTACGATTTTGATAGTCACATATACCAAACATACGACGACGACAACAACAACAACAACAATAATCCAGTGAAATTCCACTAGTGGGGTCTGGGGAGGGTAGTGAGTACACAGACCTTACCCCTGCCCCGAAGGGATAGAGAGGCTGTTTCCGAAAGACCCTTGGCTCAAGAGAACAAAAAGACAAAGGTAGACAATGTTAGTATCACCACATAAATCATAAGAAAAAATAGGAACAACATGAAATCCGGAAGAAAAAGATGCAAAGCAAAACCGATAGGTAGTAAATAGGTCCTGCACTGAAAATACAGCATTGACACTAGCTATCTTAGACAAAAACCCTACCAGACTAGTCTCACAGAGGTATTAGTAAGGCAAGACTCAACTACCTCCTAACCTAAAACCTTAATGCTCGACCTCCACAACTTCCTATCAAGTGTCATGTCCTCGGAAATCTGAAGGCTTGCCATATAATGTCAGATCACCTCTCCCCAATACTTCTTAGGCCGCCCTCTACCTCTTCTCGTTCCCTCCCAACTAGCCGCTCACACCTCCTTACCGGAGCATCTGGGCTTCTCCTCTAAACATGCCCGAACCATCTGAGTCTTGCTTCCCGCATCTTGTCATCAATTGGAGCTACGTGCACCTTCTCCCGAATATCATCATTCCTAATCTTATCCATCCTAGTGTGCCCGCACATCCACCTTAACATCCTCATTTTTGCTACTTTCATCTTCTGGATATGTGAGTTCTTAACAAGCCAACACTCAGCCCCATACATCATTGCCGGTCTAACCACCGCTTTATAGAACTTACCTTTGAGAATCGGTGGCACTCTCTTATCACACAGGACTCCAGACGCTAACCTCTACTTCATCCATCCTACCCCAATACGATGTGTGACATCCTCGTCGATCTCCCCTCCCCTTTGGATAACCGACCCAAGGTACTTTTGAAGCCGCCTCTAACTTGGATGACCTGTGATTCAAGCCTCACATCCACGCCCCCGTTCCCCCCTGCTCAGCACTGAACTTACACTCCAGGTATTCCGTCTATCGTCCTGCTCAGCTTGAAACCCTTAGACTCAAAGAGCCTGTCTCTAAACTCAGCTCTCGTTAGTCCGGCTCGTCGACTCACATAATCAGAACTATGTCCATCGAGCGGGACAACTAGCATTACACCATGGCACCTCCGTCAGAGTCTACTTCTGCCATTGAATATGGTGCGTCAGCGTGTCCGATCACTAAGGCGATAAGAACGGACTCAGTCGATAACCCTTTGGTTGTGACCCCATTAACGACCCGGGAAAACTGGTTAGAGTCTCCTCTTACTTTTCCGTCACCCGGTCTTAGCCCCATCTGTACATGTCCTTATCTCCATAATGTACGGGACGAGCACACTACCTCTCTCTGCCTCCAAGCATCTCCAGAGAACTTTCTCGTAGGAACCTTGTCACTATTCGCTTTCTAGGTCATAACACCTGTGCAGAATCCTTTCTCTCTCTCTATACAAATTTCCACCCAACCTCACGGGACATGTGTCATAGCTTCTGTAGATAGAACGAGCCCCGCATGAAATCCGAAACTGGTTTTTCAGATATAGACACTGACATCCTCACCTTCGCTTCAAAAGCCAACCCTGCCCCACACTTTCATGGTAATATGACATTAGTAATTTAATACCCCTATAGTTGTTTACAACTCTGGATATCACCTTTGTTCTTATACAAGGGGAACTACCTTGTACTCCACTCCACTCCTTCCGGCATTCCTCTCTTGCCTTAAAAAATAACAATACAACAACCAGTAAAACACCACTCTAAACCTGCTCTCCCACGCGCCCTTCCAAATTCCACCGAATCTCGTCTGCCCGGCGCTCTACTCCTACCCATCTACGCATAGCTCATATGGACCTCCTCAACCTTGATACACATTAGGCAGGAATTATTAGGTTCCCGCTTCCTATTCTAAAACTTTAAGAAAAAGGGAGAATGAAATCTACGAAGAATGCAACTCCACGCTTTATTTTGTTTACATAGGATTTTAATTGTAATTTATTTATATTTATACTAACAGATCGTCACGGCCCCGAACTATGGCCTGGGGTAACACGGCACTGGTGGCTGACTGCATGCGACCGAAGCGGGACCCAACTGAATGGCTGGATCAACACTGTGGTATAACTATGATGCTGGAGGTAAATGTAAATTTCATGATTAGTCTGCTAAAAGTCTGACTGAAGTATCATAGATGTGGAAACAATACTGGAAAGGTCTCAAGTATAAATCCAGTAGCCGACAAGGCTAACACAATGAAAGGCCTGCTAATATCTGAATGACTGGGTTATAGTCTACGAAGCCTCTAAAGAATACTGAAAACGCCAACTGTTTACCGAGACAAGGTCCCAGCACGATACCTTATTAACTGAAATACTATAATGACTTAAGAACGAGAGATAGAGAGATAAGGCCCCGAAAGACTGGGGCTCACCAATAGCTGATTACGAGATGTCCTAGGCAGACTGAATCATCGACCTGTAAATCGTACCCCTGCATCGTGAGATACAGGCCCCGGGAAAAGGGCGTCAGTTTACATTTGAATTGTACTTGGTTATGTAAATTATGCTGAACAAAAGGAACTGTAAATATTGAAACTAAACTAACTACTAGCTGATAAAATGTTAACTGAAACAGGAAGTAAGTATGTGATACTCCTCTTCTGAATGATGACAACGCTGTTTAACTGGAATATTTAACTGCGGCCTCAGACCAATATATATATATATATATATATGTGTGTGTTGTGTGTGTGTGTGTGTGTGTGTGTGTGCACAACTGCGGCCTCGGCCCAAGTATAACGTATACATAACGCGGCCCTCAGGCCCAAAGATTGCATAAAGCATAAATTGCAGCCTCATGCCCAAATACAGGTGTTGCAAACATTCAAGAATATAAAATCAGGAACTTAGAATCCATTTACAATACATGATACTGAAATAATAGCCATACTGGGTTAATGATACTGGAATAGTGAATAGGATTAGACTGAGATGAGTACTCATAACGTTGATTTGTTCATAACTGAAACTCATAGAATATCGAATGATTATGAGACTATGCCATCTAGAGAATAGAAGTCCTAACTACTAGATCAGGAACTAAGGCAATAGTTCCTTCTGAGGAGACTAGTAATGAATCATAATGAATGGGATTAGGAGAATATAGACATTCCAAACGTAAAGAGTTAGCCTTACATACTAACTTCCTGCCTTGAGCGTAATACAACGTTTGTCAATCAACCCCTTTCAAACCTTTTTTCAAAATCTTTTATAGCAATACAAGTCAAAGGATTCCACACATTAGCTAACTTGCCTTCATGGTTCTTGCGTCACTAAGCATTTTGTCAAACACTTTGTAAAAATAAAGCTTTCATAGTCCTATTAAATGGTGGTCTTCTACACCCAACAACCCATTCTCTTGTCCTACGATAAATTTCTAAGGTCTCAAATGATTAACCAACATTATTCTATCACCCCTAGGCCAAACAACACTCTTAACCAATATCAACAACTCAACACCCCAACCCTATAATCGCTTCATGCTTTCTATCACCCCAACCAACTCATGCTCATGAACTAGGATTTATAATCATTAACCAATGCTAGAATCAATTAGAGGCGTGAAATATGTACCTTTTCGAAGTTCAAACCCTTGATTCGACGTTTCTAGCTCCTTCTCTCAACAATGAGTCCACATCGAATATCTAATGATATGGAGGGACTTACCCCAGTTGTTAATAAGATGTTTGGAAGTGTAACTTAAGAATCACCATTAAGAACTTTACCTTGGGTTGGTGGAAGACCCTTTAAAGAGTTTAGGGTATTTGAGAGTTCCCCTCTAGAGCAAGTTTTTATGTTTTGGCTGTGGGGGCGAAATATAGCTTTAAAACCGACCCCCACGCGCGAGTTCGCGAGAACTCTGGAGGCTTTGTTCGCGCGAGAGTTCACGCTCAACGGCAGTAACACATGCTCCCAGAGCGTTTCGACGCACCTGGAGGCTTGTCGCGCGAGTGTTCGCCATACGCTAGAACTGTTCCGAAAAACGCAACATAACATTTTGCTCACAGAGAATCCGTTCGAGTCTCCATAATATATCGTTGGAAACTATTTCAAAGGCCAAAAGCTTTTTGCTTTGTGTTTTCCTAATATTCTTACATATTTTTCACTAGAACTTGATGGAAGACAGACCTTCTGCAACTTAGTCGATTTTTGTCAATCTTATGACCTCTCTTTCCATTTTGATTTTTGAACACAAGTATTTTACCCCACAAATCATCCCGTTGGGACTTCACAGTTCAAAATATAACCTTACCAACTCATTTATCCACATTCACACTAAGCCAATTTACGGGGTGTTAACTATTATCTCCCCCTTGGATCATTCGTACCTCGAATGATGGTCCTGGCTGTCAACTCATGACGATATCTTATGGACATTAAACGGGTTGTGATGATGATATGCGAATATTTGAAAATATCATGGATACATGTGTAATCAAACTGACATGAGCACGTGATCACTAAATACTAAGTTAAGTAATACTGAAGAACATGAAGTTATTATAAGAAACTGAATGGAAAGGTCAATTACCTTCCACATTTTTCCTTTTGCCCTTCAAAGAGAAATGGGGATTATCTGGACTTCATGTCCTCCTCGCTTCCCATGTAGGCCCTTCAATCTTTTTTGATTCCTCCAAAGCACTTTTACTGAAGCAATTTCCTTATTCTGAGCTTGCGAATGTTTGACGATCAAGAATAATACTGGAATTCTTCATTAAAGATAGGCTGTCTTTAAACCCCTATAACCTCTGTAGCGAACCACAAGCGACGGCCTCCCACGAATTTCTCACATGGACACATGGAACACTGGGTGTTCAACGACAGCTAGTTCTTGTGGAAATTCAACTCAATAAGCCACCTGTCCAATCCTATCGCAGGGTTCATATGCTACCAATATAGCGAGGACTAAGTTTCCCCTTCTTCCAAATCTCATAACGGCTTTCATGGGCGATACTTTCAAAAAACACCCTTATCATCAACTTGGAACTCTAAGTCCCACCGCACGTGCCGAATAGGGTCTTTGGCGACTTGAGCCACTTCAAATGTCTCTGTATTAAGGTTGACTTTTCTCCATAGCCTGTAGACCAAATCGAGGTCCTAACAAACTCCGTTTCTCCGACTTCAAACCAAACCAATTGTGATCTGCACCTCTCGCCCATACAAAGCTTTCGTTACGGTGCCCATCTTTATGATCTGGAGTTATAGCTGGTTATTGTAAGCAAAACTCAATGAGAGTAGAATGATCGTCCCAACTACCTTTAAAAATCAATAACACACGCCCTCAACATATCCTCCCAACGTCTGAATGGTGTTCCCCTGTCCATCTGTCTGAGATGAAAAGCGGATGCTGCGTTCACCCTTGTGCCCAATCCCTTCTGAAAGGATTTTCCAAAGTTTTGTTGTGAACTGCGCACCACGATCTGAGATCAATTGCGACCAAAGGAGTCCCATGACAACGGACAATTTCTCTTGATATACAGACTTGGCATAATCCCCTTGGACGAATCTTAGCCTTTACTGGCAAAAGTGAGCTGACTTTGTAAGTCGATCTACAATCACCCAAATCGGGAATCATTTCTTCCCAGAACTGAGCGAGGCTAGACCGGTTATGAAGTCCATGTTGTGATCAATCTCCCCATTTCCAAATGCGTATTTCATATCATTCATGAGTATTAAACGCCAGGCCTCTTGTTGTTCGATTTCTTCACCTGCTGGCAATTTGGACACTTAGCCACGAATCTTTGCTATAGTTTCTTTTTTCACATATCGGTGTCCACCAATAAACCTCTAAGGCGTGATACATCTTTGTGAACCGTGGGTGAATAGAATACCTAGAATTGTGGGTTCTGACATACTCCTCCTCTGCCATCTTACGTTGGAACACATCATAGTCTTCCTCTGTATCTCAAGGGTACCCATCAATCTCCCCCTTGTTTAAAACCATAGTCTGTGTTTGTGAATTCCTCTTCAGTATGCAATAAGTAGGCGAATCACTGAAACTGTTTTTTTTCCTTCACTTCAGCTACTAAGAGGATTCACCCTGTTCTGGAGAACAACGCCACAATCTTTGGAGTCCAAAAGCAAAACACCAGACTTGCCCTAAGCGGTGGACTTCTCACCATAGATTGCTTGTTCCTCAAATGAGCAAGCTGCCCATAGAACCGACAGGAGAACATTCAGCTACAATATTTGCTTTCCTGGATGATAGAGGATATCAACATCATAATTCTTTTTAAAAGTAATTCGAGCTACCGTTCTGCTGACGTAGATAATTCTCTTTGCTTGAAGATGTACTTGGAGGCTCTTGTGATCCTGTAAAAATGTCAACATTGTACCCCATAAAAATAATGGCGCCAGATCTTAAGCCGCAAACACACAGCATGCTAATCAAGATCAGAGTCGGATAATTCTTCTCGATGACCTTGATATGTCTCGACGCGTAGCTATGGACTTTACCGTCTGCATTAATACAACACCAAGACCAACCCCGAAGCATCACAATAAACAAACGACCCTCAGGTTCTTCCGTAGTGTCCAGGACTGGGCTGAAGTCAAACCTCTTCTTAAGCTCCTCAAACTTTTCTCGCACGCGTACCAAGCGACCATTGAAACTTGACTTTCCTTTCTGAGTTAATCCTAGTTAAAGGGGACGAGATAGAGGAAAATTCCCTCTATGAAAAGCTTGTAATAGCTGCTAGGACCAAGAAACTTCTATATCGGATTACTTAAGGTGGGTCTAGGCGATTCTTCACTGCCTCTATTTTCTGAGAGTCCACCTTCACAGCTTCCCCTGAGTGACCATGGTCCCAAAAACAGCGACTGATTTCAACTTAGAATTCCACATTAGAAAATTTTGCATATAGCCTGTGATCCTTACAGTGTCCTGGCAACACAATTCTGAATGTTCGGCATGGTCAGTTCTTTGCTACGGAATAATCAGATGTCATCAAATAAACACGATAACAAAACAAATCAGATAAGGCTTGAAGACCCTTATTCATCAGGTCTATGAAAGCCTGCTGGTTGCATTCGTTAAAACCAATATACATTTACCAATAATTTTCGAAAATGCCCATATCCGAGTCCTAAAAGCTGTTTTTGGATATTCAACTTCCCTTAACCTTTCAACTGATGGTATCCCAGATCTGAGGTCAATTGAATAAACACTGCGGCACCCTGAAGTTGACAATCGAATATCATCAGCTATTCTGGGAAGAGAGGTACTTGTTCTTTGACTGGTTGACTTTATTCAACTGACGATAGTATGCACATAGCAAGCCCATCCTCTTTCTACAACCCACTTTGGCAATAACATGACCTCTAACCAATCCATGCCCATGATCACATCGAATCTACATTCCCAATTCTACTAAGTCTTGCTACATAAGAACGATGACACACTTTAACTGGACATCCCTAGATACAACCTTCTATAAACTGATTCTCGCAATGGAGTGACACTTCAAAGGTTTCACCACAACTTTTTTGGTTTCTACCCCAAATTTCTTTGCATATTGGGGTTACCATAAGAATAGGGTGGACCCGGATCTATAAGAGCATAGACATCAAAAAGTGGATATTGTTAGCAATACCTGTGACAACATCTCCACGAGCCTCTGTATCCTGACGTCTGCCATTGCCATACAAGCAGTTTGCGGGTCCACCCATGCGCATTACTAGAACTTTGCTGCGCCGCGTCCTTGCTGAGCCCTGAGGAGTTATGATGGGCCTAGCTGAATTAGTGGACTGAGCTACATTTGCCTCCATTGTTCTGCTATTGCCGATGGACAAAGATCCCTCAGAAGTGGCCCTCTGACCGACCCAAAGCAATCCATTTGTGGCTTGCCAAACGACAACAATTAACCGCCAAACTGGGTGCCTTCTTTACTAACACGTGTTTGCAAATAGGTGAACTCAGAGGACTCTGTAGCGCCAACACTAGGCCCTGTGACTGAGAGTCTGCTGTTCTGAATTCTGTTTTTCTTGTTAACGTTTTAACCATCTGAACGGTGATACATAGCTGAAGATGAGAGCGGGTTCTGTTTTTTTGGATTTACCTGAAAACTGCGGATTGC
>NW_017670811.1:0-17897 GCF_001879085.1 Nicotiana attenuata
CCGTCGCCTTACTGTGCCCGTGAGGGTTTTCACTAGTAAGACTCTCTCGTTTTTCTTTTTTTTTTTCTTTTTCTTTTTCTTTTGCTTTCTTGTGTGAGCAACTTGACAGTGTTCTATGTCGCGTGACAACTGTTGCTCATTGCATGCGTCCCTTGGCATTCTTGAATGTTGATCAGGAGGTCTTTATTTGGAAGGTTTTTGGACAAGGTTGGAAAGAAGGGTCGGCATGAAGGCTCAAAGTAGACTCAAAATTAGGGGTTGTAGACTTACAACTCTTGGAATCGACTCTTTCAAAAGTAAAATAAAATCTCTGCCCCAGTTTCAGCTATTTTGGATTTTTCTATTCTTTCTTTTTTTTTTCTTTTTCTTTCTTGGTTGGACCGAACCGTGAGGCTGCCTATGCATCCTTTCTTAAAGGTATCAGGTCTAACGTAGTTCAAACGTCTGACCTAAACTAATTTTCATCTTTCTTTTTGTTTTTTTTTTTCTCTCTTTTTTTTGTATCCTTTTTTTATTTCTTTTTTTTCGAAACACGTTGCCCTAGCTTCTATTTATTTGAGGGCATAGACCTTTGACATTTCTTTTCTTGTTTCTTTTTTTTTCACTTGAACTTTCTAAGAATTGCCCCAGTTTGTACTCTTGGGACATGAACTTTTTTTTCTTTTTCCTTTCTTTTTTTCATTTTTTTACTCTAAACTTGATTCCAAAAGAGGGTGGTAAAAGAAAATAACACAGGCTCAAAGGGGTAACAAAGGGTATAAAGTGTTTGGGTAGCAGAAAAAGGGCCTCCAGACCTCGAGAACGCCAAACATAGTATCCTTTCGTCATCACAGAATTGACGAACATGTTTGTCTTCTTGGTGTGTCGTGGTCACAAGACACTTTCCATCCACTAACGTTAAACTTTCCAACAATCTTCAATTGATTCTTCCTCAAGCCCGATCTTCACAATGATTCGAAGGTGACTTTTACTCGACCTTAATTCCCAAGTATTTCAACTCTTTATTCATCCTCAAAAGTGTTTTTTTTCTTTTTCCAGTTATCCAATTCCAGATTAAATTAGTTTCTAAGATCTGGCCAAAATTTCCGCATGCATGTCATGTCATTAGAACTAGCGAGAAAAGAACTAGGAATAGAATGACACGAAAGGACAAAATGTATTTTATTGAATTAGGATGGAAGGGTTTGACAACTAAACAAGCAACCTAAAATCCGAGTTACAAACCTAAAATAACCCGGATAATGAAAATAGCAACAAAAACAGACAGACATGACTCATACAAACAGAATAGAACGATAGAAGGGTTTGACTCAATAAAACAAATAAAATCTGGATCACAACCCTAAAATAACCCAGATAGCAGAAAAAACATCAAAACAAGCTACCAAGATTCCTTCCTAGTAAGGAAAGAATGACTTTCCAATTTCTAAGCTTGACATTTAGCCACAAATTTACTCATCAGAATCACCATGGCCTTCTTCAATTTCAGTCCGCAAGCTCTCGAGAGGACTCTCATACTCCATGTCACCAGGCATCATCCCCACAAGGTGTGCATAATCATGTGTAGATAAAGGATTCTGCACGATATTCGGGGTATCACTGTCTTGGATCACAATTAGTTTTTCCTGGATCATCCTTTCTATTTTTCTTTTCAAATCCCGACAACTTACAACATTGTGCCCCTGGGCATTGGAATGGTATTCACACCTTTTAGAAGGGTCAAAGCTTCTTGCACGTGGGTCCACATGATTTGGAGGAATGGGTGCAATCATGTCATAATGCTTTAACTTCTCAAATAAGCTTGCATAGGACTCTCCTATTGGTGTAAAATTATCCTTCAACCTTTGTTCCCTTCTATACCCCTGGCTTGGATGTGGGTTATAGGGCACTTGAAAATTTTGTGGAGGCTGGTGGTGATTTTGCGGTGCTCGTGCTCGCCTTCTAGGGTTTCTTGGTGGCCGGGCATCATACTGAGGTGCATCAACAGAGTATTGAGGGTTCTGAGGTGGATAATATTGCCCGGGGAAGTCATGGAAAACCTGAGGAGGCTGATCATACCTTCGAGATGTTCTCCTGGGACCTCTTCTCGACCCTGATATCATCATGATTTCTTCAACCTTCTCATTCGTGTCATCAAAATTATCGGATTCAATCTGGTCAACCTGAGTTGCGGCTTTGAGAACTGCTTGACTTATAATTCTGCCTGTCTTAAGACCATTCTCAACCATTTCGCCCATTTTGATTGCTTCCGAGAAGGATTTACCCACAGCGGATATCGTGTTTTACAAATAATCTGGCTCTTGGGCCTGAAGAAAGACAGTGATTAGCTCGTGGTCATCCACGGGTGGCTTAACTCTAGTTGCTTGTTCTCTCCATTTAATGGCAAATTCCCTGAAAATTTCATTTGGTTTCTTCTTCAGGTTTTAAAGGGGCGGTCTGGGGCAATGTCAATGTTGTATTGGAACTGTTTGACATGTGCCATGTCATCCCAGATGTACCAGCGAGATGTGTCTTGATCCATAAACCATTCGGAGGCTACTCCCGTAAGGCTTTCCCCAAAATAAGCCATCAGCAATTCTTCATTTCTTCCCGTACCTCTCAGTTGATTGCAATACCTTTTCAGGTGGGCTATGGGGTCTCCATGTCCATCATACTTTTCAAGTTTGGGAGTCTTGAAACCAGGTGGCAAGTGGACATCGGGGAACATACATAGATCTTTGAAGGCAACACTCTTTTGACCTGCCAACCCTTGCATGTTTTTCAACCGTTGTTCTAAGCTTTTCACTCTTTGGATCATTTCTTCCTGTACCATATTTTGGGCAGGCTTCTCAATGATTGCAGGAAGATCAAATGAGTATGAGTGGTAATCGGGAGAGTGGTACTGCTCTTGCTGTGTAGCAAATTGTGATTCAAGACGAGGCTGTCCTTGACCACTGGCCCATGCTTGACACATTTCGGTCATTTGCTGTTTCAGTATTCTATTTTTGTCAAACACAGTAGACTCTTGTTGAACCCTCTGACCCTGAGTCTCTTGAGCACTTGTAACAGCCTCGATGTCAGTCATCATTTTTCCTTGAATCTTGTGTTGTCCGCTTACCACAAACCGACCACCTCAAACTTTCTTCACAATTGAAAACAAAAGACATGTTGGAATGGACTCAGTCAGTCCTTATTATTATCAACATTTTCACTTTTGTTTTTCATTTTTCTTTTTCTTTTCTTTTCAATGGTTGATCGAACCTGATGTGGGTTGCCTACCTATCATGTGGGAACATGAATCAGATCTTGCGTAGTTCGGGAAGATTAGAAATAAAGGAAATAAACGAGATTTATGTTTTTCTGGATTTCAAATTTTCTTCTTTTTTTCACTTTTTTTTCAAAAGAAAGACTTATAAAGAAGAAAGAGAATATTTTTGGATTTTGATATTTCTTCAGCATTTTTGCAAAGAGAAACTTCTAAAGAAGAAAAAAAAAAATTTCCTTTTTTTTTGAATTTCAACTTTTTTTTTTGGAATTTCTAAAGAAAAACTTCTAAAGAAGAAAGAAAAATATATTTGCATTTAAGGATTTTTATTCTGAAGTTAGGAAAGAAGTACTTCTAAAGAAAAAGAAAGTATTTTTTAATCCTGAATTTTCTTTTGAATTTTCGAAAGAAGAATGAAAATACTTTTGTATTTTTTATTTTGAGAAGCAACTAAACGAAAATATTTTTTGTATTTTTTAAAAATTGGGGTCTCAAAGAAAAACTTTTCTAAAGAAGGAAGTTAAAGAAATTTTTTTTGGATTTTTGAAAATTGGGGGCCGGAACCGATGAGGTTTGCCTACGTATCTCACATCCGGTGAGAATCAGACCCGCGTAGTTCTCCAGCTTTGACTCTTTTGAAACAACTCTTTTTATTATTCTCTTTTTTGAAAAAAATTGACAGAGTTTCGGGATATTTTTAAATATTGGATTTTTCTTTAGAACCGGGCTTTATTTCTTCCTTACATCTCTCTTGGTTTTCCTTTTTATTTTCCCTAGCCGGTCAGCATGCAAGCCGAAAAAAATAAATATTCACATAGCACATAGAATGCATCAGGATGGTCTGTTATTTTGGGTACACCTGTCCTAGACGGACCCAACCCCTGTATTGAGTCCCCTAAGTCAAATGCACGTTATGCAGATAAGCGTTCCTACTAGGGTTCCGGCATGAGGCTGAGTCATTGTAGGTTTAAATCCTGGGGTTTTGGTCTAGACTTGGGGTACCCGAGCGGACAATTGGGGTCGAGGAGGGGGCGACGTACCGGGAGCACTAAAGTCTGCCCGGCCATGTCGCTTGCCCAGCCTCGCTCTATTTGGTATATTTTCTACAGAAAAAGCGGGCTACGCGAACGTATGCACCATTTTCAGAAGACTCAGAGGGGTGGCGTAAGAAGATAATTATATACAATTCAACAATATTAAAGCGGTAAACAGATAGCATTTAGCACAAAAAGGTTCACGGAATACAGTAATATCAACGATAAATAAAGCCAAGTAAAAATCATGAAACAAGCTCGAATTCTTGAACCCTGAACCAGAAGTTCTGGGTTCTTGTCCCCAGCAGAGTCGCTAGAGCTGTCACACCTCCTTTTTCACTATACCCCCAGAAGGGAGTATAGTAAAGGGAGTTTTTTCCAAATTAAAGTGACAATCGAAACGGGATTATATTATTAAAAGATTCAGAGTCGCCACTTGGGAGATTTATGGTGTCCCAAGTCACCGGTTTAAATCCCGAATCGAGGAAAAGATTGACTCTGTTTTACAGTCCGCGAACCAGAAATTCGGGTAAGGAATTCTGTTAACCCGGGAGAAGGTGTTAGGCATTCCTAGCACGGTCGCTCTAACTGTTATAATTGGCCTATTATCTGATTTTAGTACATGTTTTAACCTATGGTGCAATTTTAAACCTTTAACCGCTTTTATTTATTTTTAAAGAAAATTACAATGTCATTTAAAATTTGTCTTGAACTACGTTACATAGCACCCGCAGTCCGCAACACATTTTATATAACATTGTTGAGATTTGGATTTCGGTCACATAAATGTGCACCCGAGTTTATTAAGGTAAATTATTAAAATAACGCCTAAAGCGACTACGCGTTTGCAACTTTGTGAGGGCCATGGAAGTTCGACTAAATGGCACGCCTCGATTTCTAAAGATTAAAATTAATTAAGTGAGGGCCAAGATTGGTTATCAGCCGAGAATATTCCAGCAATCATGTCACTTTGATAATCTCCAAATTTTGCATATACTACCTTTTAATCATCAGCCACTAAAACATGAGCTAAACCAAATAGTGCACCCTTATACCACGGTAGCAGCTTATCATTAGGCGTAGGTAACAATTTGTATTCTTGAATTGCAGGATTCCATAAGATCATATTAAACTCAGTTTTCATAAACAACAAACCATTCAACATAATTCAACAACAGAGTATCGTTAACTTCAACATAATTCAACATAATTCAACAACAACATAACCAAACGTGAGTTTACTAAGTTAATTCAACATAAACGATAAAACAATTCAAGAATAATTATACTAACAACAGAAAAGCTAAAAATCACTTTAACTTCAAACCAAGCCCATATTTATTAATTGTCACTAATTCACAGAAATTCCAACCATGTAAAGCAAAACCAAATAAAATTATACCATGGTCTTAGATGCGTACCTAGTTTCCAACAAACCAAAGAAAAATCAAAAGAACAACTGAACGGGACCGGAACTTTCAGCGGCACCGAAAAATCGAACAAATGGCTTGGACGGAACCTCCCCGTTGCGCGTGCTCTAACATGGGTGCGACTGACACGGCAAAGAGTAACGGAACAACAACATACAGAGGCTAGACGGATCGCCGAATTTTATCAAACACTCGGCCAGATCTGAAACTCGTCACAAATGGAGAAAGGAGAGGATGGCAGTAGAGTTGGTTTCCGGCGACCTTGATGGTGAGAAGAAGAAGACACAGCGACGGGAGTTTGGTTGCTGGGTGTGTTGAAAGGGAAAAGGGGTGTGTGTTTTCTGGTGTTACATCGACTGAGAAGATCAGTCTATGGTGGGGAGAGGGGTTCGGAGAAGACAAGCTTCGGACGGGGGGGGGGTCCTTGATGAAAGCTGTGCAGCTTTTTGTTTGCAGAATCTTAGGCGTTATTTCCTTGTCCTCCTTTGTGTATTTTAGTTCCTTAGGTCTTATAGGTGTAGAGTCTAGGTTTACATTTTGTGTATTTGCTAATTTTTTTTTTGATAAAATAAAGTAAAATAGTCAAAACTAATTGAAATATCGATATTAGGCCTAAACTAACTATTTTACGCTAAAATGGGTGAAATCTCGGGAGGGTCAAATATCACATGTCTACATCATCGAACTAGGTCCAAAAGATGTGTTCCCGGAAGGAAAGGTTCGCCAAATTTGGAATCAGTGTAGGTTCCTAGAGCCAAAGACTCGGGTACGGGATCTGTCCAAAGGTGAGTTAGAGCCTAGTTACACGACCTGGTATGGTAAAAGGTTTCAAGTCCATCATGAGCCCGAACGGCCTGCTAAAAGACCCCATGTCCAACAATTCACTGATGGGGCACAGTAGCAATGGGATTGGTTGGCAAAAGAGACAAGCTACATAGCCACAATAAGCAAATTGGAGGGGCAGATCTGAGATCAAAAATTTGACAATAGTGTACAGGTTGCTGCCGATGAAGGGGAAAAGAAGAAGTTGGCTCAAGAAAACAAAGCCCTTCGAGCCCAGATCCAAAAAATAAAGATAGCCGTTGATAATCATGAAAGGAGCCGAACAGATGAAAGACTCATACATGGTCTTAGGAGGAAAATATCTGAGTACAAGGATGATTTGGAAAAATCTGAGGGTAGTCTGGCAAGAGCCCGAGTAAAGTTGGCAAAGAACGCAGAGGGACGGGCAGAGTTTGTACGACAATTAAAAAGGAAATATGAGGGAGCAGTCACAAACTTGAAGAAAAAGCTAACTATCCTCGAGAATGAGATGGCCAAACAAGCAAAGAGCTTTAAAGCAGAGAGGGAGCATTGTTATGCATTAATGTCTCAGCTAGAGGAAGATATGCAACAGCTGCAAGGTCAAAGCCATCATGACACCCAAGTGCTAGAAGCTAGGTCTCAACAAATCGGACGTTTGCTCCAAGAGAAGGGTATCATCAGGGAAAGGGTTAGAGCAACTGCTGATTACATCGTCATCAAATGCCATGAATGTGAAGACATGACTCAAACCGCCTTTTTCTCCGTAGTGATGACCTTTGTTCGCCAAATAATGAATGACCTAGATCGTCTCCAAGGAGATCTTGCACATAGGCCCGTGGCGAGACCGACTGATGTCCCGCGGGCCCCTGGATCAGTTCCGGAAGCACTTATGTACTCTTCATTTTCATTTTGAGTTTGTATTTCAATTTCTAGTTCTAGAGTCTGTTTCGAGTCTGTTTTTAGTTTTTTTTTTAATTCCTAGAAAAGTATGATGGAGTCTTTGTAACAGAGAAAATTAGAAGTATTTATTAATGAAAATTTGAAAAAAAAAATCTTTATTTTATTTTTCGCATTTATTCCTTGAACTACGTGATGATCTGATTCACGTGGCGTCGTGATACGTAGGCAATCCCAATCGGATCCGGTCATGATTTTAAATAATTCGAATAAAAGAAAGAGAGAAAACCTGGAAAAAGACAAGAAAAGAGAGAAAACAATGATAAAGTGCAAAAGAGAGCAAAAGGTGAAAAGCGCCGAAAGAAAAGAAAGATTGGGGAGATAAACAAAAGCCGGGATGAAACACGCAACCGTTGCAAAACATGTAGAAACACATTTAACTGTATAGGTGCATCACACCCCAATGTGCGATTCCCTGTGTGTTAATTGTCTCAAGCTAACCGGTTTGTTGTGTTTGCTATTGAGTAAGTTTTGTATTAAGGTGGTTAGTTTTGTGGTAACCTGGCTTCGCACCCTTACTTTGCAAGATCCAAGGGAAGTGTCGAAATGTCGTCAGAGAGTCATCTACCAACAATTCATATCCCAGAAGATAGCCCGATATCAGCCATCCCAACATCAGAGTTAGCGGGTGCTGAGGAAAATAGGTTACTGCATCTCCACATGTTGGAAATGTGGGATGCCTGGTCCAACGGTAGAGAGCCGCCGAGTGCTATACCTGGCTTCCTCGAGCTACTTCCCAGAGCAAGTGGAACTTCTAACGTCCCAATAAATTACCCAAACACTCCACTCGGATATCCTACCATCTCCGCCCACTTTACCGGAATGCCTTCTAAGGTTCACCCCCAGGCATTGATTTCGGGTGTGGCCTCCAACATATTCACCGCACCACCATCCTCGGCCACGGCACAACCCACTTTGCCCAGGCCAAGCTTTGATCCATCGTCTTTTACCTTCCAAGTACCATCCTTTCCACCAGACACGGCCCATCTCACCACCAATTCTTACCCTCAACAACCCCTGTATGAGTTTACCGCAGGGCAAGAGAAAACTACAAAGAACCCTGAGCAAGAGGAAATCACTTGGAAAATGAGGAGCATAGAACAGAGCCTCAAGAATATACAAAGCTTAAGTGGCCAAAAGAGCGTATCCTACGCTGATTTGTGTATGTTCACACATGTTCACCTGCCCCTTGGGTTTAAGACTCCCAAGTTTGAAAAGTATGATGGGCACGGAGACCCCATATCCCACCTCAAGAGGTATTACAATCAACTGAGAGGGGAAGGCGGAAAGGAAGAGCTTCTAATGGCTTATTTCGGAGAGAGTCTAGTTGGCATTGCATCCGAGTGGTACATGTATCAAGACATATCTCGCTGGCACATATGGGATGATTTGGCTCGAGATTTTGTCAGGCAGTTTCAGTACAACACAGACATAGCTCCAAACAGAAATTCCCTGTCAAATCTCAAAAAGAAGTCATAGGAAAGTTTCCGAGAATATGCTGTTAAATGGCGCGAACAAGTGGCCAGGGTCAAGCCCCCGATGGATGAGACCGAGATGGTCAGTGTTTTTGTACAAGCCCAAGAGGTTGACTACTTTCAAAATATGATGTTTGCAATGGGAAAGTCGTTTGCTGAGGCTATCAAGATTGGTGAGATGGTCGAGAATGGTCTGAAAATAGGTCGCATATTGAGCCAATCTGCTATAAGAGCTACGTCCCAAGCAATCCAAAGCGGTTGAGGAGGTGTAGCAAACAGAAAGAAGAAGGAAGAGGTGGCGATGGCGGCTTCAAGTCTGAGAAACCCCCGTCAACCCAGAGGTTACTACCCTCCAAACACCCCGCAACATTATTATCGTCATCAGGATGTGGCTTATGCTGTGGCTCCTCAGCCTTACACGATGATGAATGCCCAGCCCTACGCTCGGCCACAACAACAGTTTAACCAAAACCGAGCTCCACTTCCTAGAAATAACCCTCCTCACCAAGCTCCATACAATCCCCGACCCCCACAAAATAATTTCCCATACAACGCCCGTGCTCGGGAGCCACCCAGAAGAAACAATTTCATGCCTATTGGTGATTCATACTCTAGCCTTCTCTCTAAACTGGTCCAAATGGGTTTGTTGCAACCCGTACCCCAAACCAGGCAAAACCCAGAGTCGCCCTCCTACCGACACGGTGCTCGATGTGCTTACCACTCAGGAGCAGAAGGTCATGACACTGAAGACTGTTGGACTCTCAAAAGGGCGGTTGAAAATCTAATAGAGCAAAAACAGATAGTGCTGAAAGATGAAGAGATCCCTAATGTGACTAATAACCCATTGCCGGCCCACAACAATGGGCCAGTTATTGCGATGATTTGCGAAGATAAGGAGTTTGACCCCGCCCTGAAAGCCATCATTGCCATCGCTGATGTTGAAAAGAAGCCAAGGGCGGTTGCAAAGCAAGACAAAGGGGAGAAAAGAGTAAATCCACCCCTCAAAGTGCAGAAAAGACAGTGGAAACCAAAACAGGGGCAGTACCCCTTAAAGATGCCATTCTTTATGTTCCCCGGGCTCACAGGAAAGAACAATTGACATTGAGTTCTCCAAAAAGGTTCGAGCTGAATAGGGGACCCAAGATGTATGTACCCAAAGGGACTTATGTGGCACGGGGGCCGGTAATTTTGCTAAGGCTGAATGAGCCCGTGGTTATCGGTCGCGCACCACAGAAGCCCATGATAGACCCCACTGCCGTCCCATGGAATTACAACAAAGCGGTAGTGACGTACAAGGGAAAAGAGGTCATAGGGGAAGCAAATGAATCTAACCCAGCCGAGAAATACCTTAACTTGGAGGATTTGAGCAAAGCCAAAAAGAAAACGTTTCCCGCTCAAGAAGCCCGTCAGTGCTGAAGAGGCTGAGGAATTCTTCCGAAAAATGAAAACTGCGAACTACGAGGTAATTGACCAACTCCGGAAGCCCCCTTCTCAGGTCTCGCTTTTGTCTCTACTGGTAAGCTCGATTGAGCATCAAAAAGTGTTGATAAAGACCCTCAATAAAGCTTATGTTCCGCTTGAAACCACTGTTGAACAACTGGAAAGGATGGCAGAAAGATTCTTCGAAGTCAACCAGATTTCATTTAGAAAGAATTATTTGCCCCCGGAAGGGGCTGCCCACAACAAAGCCCTTCATTTGACAGTTAAGTGTGATGGGTACTATGTGAAAAGAGTCATGCTGGATGGCGGATCTGGAGTTGACATCTGCCCTCTCTCAACTTTGCAAAAAATGGAGATTGGGACCGAGAGAATCAGGCCTAAAAATGTTTGTGTGTGTGCCTTTGATGGCATCAAGAGAGACACAATAGGGGAGATCGATTTGATTTTGACTATTGGTCCTGTGGATTTCGAGGTAACATTTCAAGTCCTAGACATGGACACTTCTTATAATTTTCTCTTAGGAAGGCCTTGGATTCATGCGGCAGTGGTTGTACCTTCTACTCTCCACCAAATGCTAAAATTTGAACACGAAGATCAGGAGATTGTGGTCCATGGAGAGGACGAGCAATCAATTTATAGGGACCCGTCAGTCCCATGTCTCGAAGCTAGGGAAGGTAGCGAGCACATAGTCTATCAGGCTTTTGAGGTTGTGCTCGCAGATCAACATGAAGAAGGAAGCCCGTGTCCTCAACCCTTTCTCTTAAATGCGTCAATCATGGTCGCAAATGAAATGATCAGGCATGGTTATAAGCCCGGGAAGGGGCTCGGGACATCATTGCAAGGTATCACAGAACCTATCACTCTGGCTGCTAGCGAGAAGTTCTTCGGTGTGGGTTTTCACACCACACCAGCAGATCTGACATGGGCAAATGAGCGAAAGAGCAATGGTTGGGTCTTGCCTCAGCCAATCCCACATCTTTTTAAAACATTCGTCAAGCCCAAATACATAGAAGAGGAAGATGAGGCCTTCACGGCCGAGGAAATTGAAGACATATGTGGATCCATGAGGCAGATCTTGTATGAAACCCACATGGTCCAGTCGGGAGAAGGCTCAAGCACCGCTCAGGTGCAATATATGGGGCCTAATGCCAAGCTGCAAAACTAGAAGGCTACTCTGTTCCCAGTCAGGCGGGAATCCCGGTAGTCCAGTCTTGCCACCTTTTCTACATCTCGAGTTATTCCAGGGTGTAACTCGGATGTTTCTTTTAGTTTATTGACTTTAAAATTCCAATGTAAACCCTGCTATCTTCAAATTCAATGAAATGAAATCAATATTTCATCGTCTATGAATCTCTTTCTTTATTCTTTCTAATTTTTGTTACTTTTCTTATTTCTTCTTTCAGTTCTAATAATGCGGACTTAAATAACATGACATGCTTGCGGACTTCATGCCCAGATCCTAACACGCTGTCTAATTGTGAAATAATGAATCAAGAACCCGAATACGATGAAGATGAGGCTTTTAGGGAAATAAACCGAGAATTGGAACAATTTGAGAATAAGCCTAAGCCAAATCTAAATGAAACCGAGCCAGTTAATTTGGGTAGTTCAGAAGAGGTCCAAGAGACCATGATAAGCATTCACACAAATGAAAGAACTAGGGATGCACTGATCCAACTTTTGTTTGAATTCAAAGATGTGTTTGCTTGGTCTTACGATGATATTCCAGGACTAAGTGTTGATCTAGTGATGCACAAATTGCCAACCTACCCCGATTGTCCCCCTGTCCAGCAAAAATAGAGAAAGTTCAAAACTGACATCAGTGACAAGATCAAAGAAGAGGTCACCAAATAGTTAAAAGCGGGTGTGATCCGAGTGGTCCGATACACCACATGGTTGGCTAATGTGGTCCCAGTGCCAAAGAAAGACGGGAAAACCTGAGTGTGTGTCGCTTATCGAGATCTGAACAAAGCAAGTCCCAAGGACATCTTCCCTTTGCCAAACATCCACATCCTCGTTGACAACTGTACCAAACATGAGATACATTCTTTCGTGGATTGTTATGCGGGATATCATCAGGTCTTGATGGATGAAGAAGATGAGGAAAAGATAGCCTTCACCATACCCTGGGGCACCTATTGTTATAGGGTCATGCCTTTTGGTCTGAACAATGCTGGGGCAACGTACATGAGAGCTATGACTGCCATCTTTCATGACATGATGCACCAAGAAATCGAGGTGTATGTGGACAATGTGATCATTAAGTCCAGAACGTAGAATGACCATGTTCGGGACCTGAGAAAGTTCTTTGAGCATCTGCGTAGGTATGACTTGAAGCTAAATCTAGCTAAATGTGCATTTGGAGTTCCGTTTGGGAAACTTTTGTGATTTATAGTCAGTCGAAGGGGCATCGAGCTAGACCCAACAAAGATAAAGTCTATTCGGGATTTGCCTCCTCTGAGAACCAAGAAAGACGTTATGAGTCTGTTGGGAAGGTTAAATTAC
Source organism: Nicotiana attenuata (assembly GCF_001879085.1). Taxonomy (NCBI): domain Eukaryota; kingdom Viridiplantae; phylum Streptophyta; class Magnoliopsida; order Solanales; family Solanaceae; genus Nicotiana; species Nicotiana attenuata. The sequence continues at coordinate 12,890 of NW_017670811.1, forward strand.
ATCAGCAGCTTCATCGCCCAGTTGACTTCCACATGTAAGCCTATATTCAAGCTGTTGAAGAAAGATGCAGCGATTAAATGGATAGAGGAGTGTCAAGAAGCCTTCAAAAAAATCAAAGAATATATGTCGAATCTTCCAGTCTTGGTCCCACCTGAACTTGGGAGGCCTTTCTTTTTGTATTTGACAGTCTTGGAGAATTCCTTCAGATGTGTCCTCGGGCAACATGATGTGACCAGGAAGAAAGAGTAGGCAATATACTATTTGAGCAAAAAGTTCACTAGTTATGAAGCCAAATATACCCTGTTGGAAAGGACTTGCTGCGCCTTAACTTGGGTCGCTCAGAAGCTTAGGTATTACCTGTTGGCCTACACCACCTATCTCATCACCAGATTAGATCCTTTAAAGTACATATTCCAGAAGCCGATGCCCACAGGGAGGTTGGCAAAGTGGCAAATCCTGCTCACCGAGTTCGACATAGTCTATGTCACCCGCACGGCAATGAAAGCTCAAGCTCTAGCGGATCACCTAGCTGAAAACCCTGTTATTGATGAATATCAGCCTTTGAGTACTTACTTTCCGGACAAGGAAGTGAATTCAGTTGAGGTAATTTCAGGAGACGCCAATGCTTGGAAAATGTTCTTCGATGGAGCGGTCAACGCAAAAGGTGTCGGGATTGGGGCACTTTTGATTTCACCCACTGGTCAGCATTATCCAGCCACAGCCAGCTTTGGTTTTTCTGCATGAACAACACTGCCGAGTATGAAGCTTGCATCCTGGGTATGAATATGGAAATCGACCAAGATTTGGAAGAATTGTTAATCATGGGAGATTCGGATCTGATTATCCGACAAGCTCAGCGCGAATGGGAAACTCAGGATGTCAAGCTTATTCCATACAGGCAACATGTGGAAGATCTTAGCAAGCAGTTTAAATCCGTCGAGTTCAGGTACGTTCCCCGGTTTCACAATGAGCTAGCCGATGCACTCGCTACTCTGGCCTCGATGTTGCTGTATCCAGGCAATGTCCACATTGACCCGTTGGAAATCCAAATCCGGGAAAGGCATGGCTATTGCAATACGGTTGAGGTGGAACCAAATGTTCAGCCATGGTATCATGATATCAAGAGATTCTTGAAAGCAAAGGAATATCCCGAGCAAGCCAGTGGAGACCAAAAGAGAACCATTAGAAGGCTTGACAGTTGTTTCTTCTTGAGCAGAGAAGTGTTGTACAAAAGGACTCCAGATCTGAATCTTTTGAGATGTGTGGATGCCCAGGAGGCCGGAAGAATCATGAATGAAGTACACGCAGGGGTGTGTGGACCTCATATGAATGGATACGTCCTTGCAAAGAAAATCCTTCGAGCAGGTTATTACTGGATCACCATGGAAAAGGATTGCTTCAGCTTCGTCCGAAAGTGTCATTAGTGTCAGGTGCACGGCGACCTGATTCATGCACCACCCTTAGAACTGCATCGTATGTCGGCACCATGGTCGTTCGTTGCTTGGGGTATGGATGTCATTAGGCCAATCGAGCCAAAAGCTTCAAATGGGCATAGATTCATATTGGTTGCCATCGACTACTTCACAAAATGGGTTGAAGCAGTCACTCACAAAGCCGTAACCAAGAAAGCAGTGGTAGACTTCGTGCACTCCAACATCATCTGCCGTTTTGGCATTCCTACAACTATCATTACGGACAATGCTGCAAACTTGAACAGTCACTTGATGAGGGAGATATGTGAACAATTTAAGATCACGCATCAGAATTTTACCCCTTATCGGCCTAAAGCTAATGGTGCTTTTGAAGCAGCAAACAAGAACATCAAGAAGATTCTTAGAAAGATGATCCAATGTTCCAGGCAATGGCATGAAAAGTTGTCGTTTGCATTGTCTGGGTATCGCACAACTGCTCGCACATCAGTTGGAGCAACACCCTATCTATTGGTTTATGGCACTGAAGTCGTAATACCCGCAGAAGTTGAAATTCCTTCTCTTCGAATCATCTTTGAAGCTGAGATTGAGGATAATGAGTGGGTCAAGACCCGTCTAGAACAGTTAACCCTAATTGATGAAAAACGGATGGCCGCAGTTTGCCACGGGCAGTTGTATCAACAAATAATAGCCTGTGCCTACAACAAGAAAGTGAGGCCTAGAAACTTTGAAGTGGGGCAACTCGTTTTGAGACATATTCTCCCTCATCAAAAGGAAGCAAAGGGAAGTTCTCTCCAAACTGGAAAGGTCCATACATTATAAGAAAATTGTTGCCGAAAGGGGCATTGTACTTGGGAGACATTGAAGGAAATGATCCTGAAACAGCTGTAAATGCAGATGCGGTCAAAAGGTATTACGTTTAATCCTTCTGCGGCACCGATATTATCCGATTGGGATGATGAAGGCTTTCATTCTAGCTACCCTAAACACCTCAACCCTTTACTAACCCTTTGAGCTGGTTACCTTTTTCTTTGATTACCCTCTTTGGAACCCGAAAATGTTTGTAAAAGAAAAATTAATCAATCAAATCAAAATCAAAAAAAACAAATGTTTTCCTGAACTACGTTCGACTTGATTCCGAAAGGATAAGAAGGTAGCCTCTCTCTGGGGTTCAGTCACACCAAAACAAAAATCCAAATTTCCGCAAAAGTGAAACTGGGGCAGATGTTATAATGGTCCGGCGATGATCCCGCCTGAATGGTTCTAAAGTTGTAATTCAATCCAAATTCGTTTTACCCCAAATCCTGTTCAAGTCCTTCTGATCAATCGGTAAAGAGGTTCGGAATGAAAGGATACAGTTACTTGGATCTGATACAACAAGATGAGAAAAATAAAATGAGAGAGTCTTATTGGTGAAACCCCACACGGGCACTGTAAGGCAATGGTAAGCAGAGAAACTGAAAATAGAGAGTCTTGTTAGTGAAAACTCGCAAAGAGCACTATAAGGCGATGGTAAGAAGAGAAATGAGAGAGGTCAATAGGCGACAACCCGCAAAGGGCGCCATTGATTGAAAGGAAGGAATCCCCTACAACCGTCAGCATTGGTAGAGTCCAGGCAAGGTTTCTCGGTTTTAAGACACGAGTTATGATGAGTTTATGAGAGATTGGATGGTTGCACAGATCGGGTATCCAGTCCAAGAAGCATGTCATGTCAATTGAAGTCTGCATGTACTCCAGATAAGTCCTTCTTTCTTCCCCCGAAAGGGACACTTCTTCTTAAATTCATCCTTTGTTTACTTCTCTTTGAATCCCTTTCGGTTTAATCCTTCTCCGAAACTAATACAAAGAAAATATGGCAAGATTGGTTTTACAGGGTCCTGCTTAACTAAAGCCAAATTCAAGGAAAAGCACCAAACCTCAGCAGGTGCATTAAGTCGATCTCGACTGGCCATGATGGCCGATGCTTCAAAGTTAAAATTATTGAAAAGGATAGAAATCCAAAAGTCAAGTGCCCATAAAGGCAAAATAAGATGAAAAGGCCAAAGCCCCGCATGGGTGAACCATCGTATGAAATTTTGGAAAGTCAAAATCCATAGTTTTAGAAGAGATATCGGTCTCCGGAAAGCCAGCCAGCAGTGGAGGTTTCATCAAAAGAATTGGGCGAAGATCAAAACAATCAAGGCCACAAAACCAACCACCGTTTCAAACTGACAATTGTTCTTTGTTTGAAAGTAGGAAACAGGTGTAATTCAAAGCAACCTTGCAAGAAGCAGGTGCAACCAAAAAGAAACTACACAAGGGCTAAAAACAGCTTTGCAGCAACAATCCAAAAAAGGGAAGTCCCTTCCAAAATTCTTTCCCGCATTCCATGAAATGGATAAAAAAAGAATAAGAAGAAGAGAAGAAAAATTCAAAATCATGGTAGCCTAGGGTCCCCAATCTCTAGCTACGTTTTTGTTTTAGACATAGGGTCTCCACTCCCTAGTCACTTTTCCAACGTAGGGTCTCCACTCCCTAGTTGAATTTATTTTAGACATAGGGTCTCCACTCCCTAGTCACTTTTCCAACATAGGGTCTCCACTCCTTAGTTGAAGTTGTTTTAGACATAGGGTCTCCACTCCCTAGTCACTTTTCCAACATAGGATCTCCACTCCCTAGTTGAATTTATTTTAGACAGAGGGTCTCCACTCCCTAATCTTGTTTTTCCACATAGGGTCTCCACTCCCTAGTTGAAGTTATTTTAGGCATAGGGTATCCACTCCTGATTAGGTCGCAGCGGACTCAACCTTAGGAAGAGTGGGCGCTAATACTTTTACCCAATAGTGGTATCAGGGTCAATTTAGGGAGCTAGAAAGGGAGTTGGATATTTGTTTAGCCTAGAATTGCGTGTTTGCTTCTAATTGATCTTCTATCATTTTTGGGTTTTTCTGATTATCAACTACAATTTAACAACTACTAATTATAATTAAATTATGCGAAGAGATTTAATCTAGATTGTATGCAAGATAGAGAAAGGCACTAAGGTCGTGGCATTTACCTAGGTGATCAACTAACGGGTAGAGATTCCTAATACGAGAATGATGATTATGGGGCTTATGATATAACCGTTGCACGATAGCACTCACTCTCACACCTCTCGGTAGAAAGAGTGATTTTGCCCAATTGACTCTCTCGAGACCAATTGGGTAGGCTAACAAACCAAGCAACTAAGGGTTCAAGTTGGGTAATCACTCTCTCGAGGTCTTACCCGTTAATTGGGACTACCATTCTCATGGGTCCATCCCAATTCCTTGTTGGATTAACTTTGGAGTCATAGACACTCTTTCTCAAGAAGAGTCAAGACTCACTAAGCTAGACCTAGTGTTTGCAACCACCAAGTCCTAGTTAAAACATAAAATCAACCCAAATATCAAACACTCAACATCATTCAAGCACTAAACAATCACACCCATTAATTACCCACACTAGGGTTGAGCCACAACCCTAGCTAATGGGTTTAGCTAGCCATAATAGCAACAGAAATTAAAGAAGAAGTAGATAAAATCAACATAATAATTAACTAGGAAGTTAATCTCCAC